>NC_057807.1:478928319-479091961 GCF_018294505.1 Triticum aestivum | reverse complement strand
AGAAAAACTTTTTCAGTGTCAAATAAGGAAGAAGATTTTAAGATAGTGTCAAATAAGGAATTTTCTCAATTTGGAGAGCCATCATTGAAGGAAGAGACGTTTTGAAACAGGGTTTGATCAGGCGAATTGGCAATGGAACAACTACTAATATATGGGACAATAACTGGATACCTCGGGATGAGATGCTGAGATCTTATGGGAGTAGGGTTCCAAACCACCCGGTGCTGGTGTCTGAATTAATAGATGCTACCTCGATCACGTGGAATTTTCAGAGGTTGCACGAGGTGTTTATGCCGATGGATATTCCAGCCATCATGAGCATCCCCTTGTGCACAAGGAACTTGGAAGACTATTGGGGTTGGCATTTTGAGAGGAGCGGAGTCTTCATAGTGAAATCAATGTATAGAATGCTTGTGGCGACCAAATTGAGAAGGGAGGCGTGGCTGGAGGGATCGGCCTGATCCTCAAGTACAAACACTTAAGAGAAACCTTGGAAGATGCTATGGAAAACACAAGTACCAGGCAAGATTCGAATGTTTTTGTGGAGGTTGTCCAAGCACTCAGTTCCAACAGAAGATGTTAGAGCTCACCGCCATATGACGAATTCTGATGCATGCGGATTATGTGGAGGACCAGATTCTTGGAGGCATTCTTTGCTGGAGTGTACTGTTGCTCGGTGTACGTGGGCGCTGGTGGATGATGACATCGCTCAGCACCTTATTGCAACGACGGAACCACATGCCCGTCACTGGCTCTTTGCACTGATGGAAGCATTACCTCACATGCAATTCATCAAGGTTATTGTTACACTCTTGATTATTTGGTCCTCTAGGAGGAAAGCTATTCATAAAGGAATTTTTCAAAGCCCTCAAGCAACACATATGTTCATTGACAGATATATTAGAGATCTAGAGATTCTAAAGGAACCGAGATCGTCGCCGAGTATAAGCGCTGCAGCGGTGCCCAGGGGCAACAGACGACAGAAGGTGCCACCGGCAGGATACGCAAAAATCCATGTTGACGCCGGGCTATCAGCAAGGGGAGGCGTCGCAGCTGCAGTTTGTCGAGATGACCATGGAAACTATATGGGTAGCACGGCACTAGTCGTACGGGGACTCCAAGACCCGGCGACTTTGGAAGCTATTGCATGTAGGGAGGGAATAGCGTTGGCTGAAGACCTGCTTGTTCAAAATTTTATCTTGGCATCTGATGCTAAGCAGGTGGTGATGGATATCCACAATTCTAATCGTGGGTGATATGGCACTATTGTTTCAGAGATACTTCATAGAGCTACCATGTTTACTTGTAATTTTGTTTTTGAAAGTCGAGACTCGAATAGCGAAGCTCATAGTATAGCCAAATTTGCTCGTTTCATTAGGTCAGGGGCGCCACTTGTGGCTTGGCCAACCCCATGATCCGAGATGTATTCCAGTTTCTATGGCTTATGAATGAATAAACTTGGTTTCCCCTCAAAAAAACATTTCTCATCACAAGTTGCTCAAAAAGAATTGTCTCATCAAAAATTTCTCAAAAAATAAAAAAAAACGTGTCTCATCAAAATTGTTTTAATAGAAAAAAAAAGTGTCTCATCAAAAAGGAAAAGAAAACACTGACACACTACACTACAAGAGAGTGAAATTTTTACCGTGCACGGGACCTCCCGTGCATGCATGCATGCATATTTTTTTATTTTTTTTCTATGGGCCCACTGATATCATTTATAATGTTCTCTCTATTCTCGAACATGTGTTATTCTCTAGTCATTAAGTTTCATTCAAACAAACAGATGCCTAATATATTTTGAAATATATTTTTTTTACTTTCAGTTTACACAAATGAATTTTTTCCCTGCAAGATCTTCAAAACAAGACCAAGATTTAATATGTTTTTTGAAATTAAATTTTGACAACTAAATCACTAGGCTTCAAATTTGTCTCGCTCTCGCAAAAAAAATGTCTCATCGAAATTTGTTAATTACATGGGGAAAGTCCAGTAATGCTCCTGGTGACGTGGCTTTCTTGAATATATTTTGACAAGATAGAGAGTGTAATTTCACCACGCACGGACCTCCCGTGCATGCATGCACATTTTTTATTTTTTATTCTGTGGGCCCACTAATATTATTTATAGTGTTCTCTCTATCCCCTAACATGTGTTATTGTCTAGTCATTAAGTTTCATTCAAACAAATAGATGCCTAATATATTTTGAAATAAAAATTTGTTTTACTTTCTGTTTACACAATGTGATTTTTCCGGCAAAACCTTTAGAACAAGACCAACATTGAATATGTTTTTTGAAATTAATTTTTTTGGCAACTAAATCACCAGGCTTCAAACTTGTTGCGTCGAAATTTGTTAATTCCATAAGAAAAGTTCAATATGTTCCTCGTGATGTGACCTTCGAAGCAAAAACATTCTTGAATATATTTTGACAAGATTTGAAATTTGAGTCTTCAAAAATGATATACATTATGAAACTACAACCTCAAAAAAGATTATGAAACATAATGGAACATTATGCAGCCATCAACGACTTGTTTTATTGTGAGTAACTGGTTGGTATGACCACATTGATGGGATACGACAGATGGATAGAGCAATAATAATTCCATAGGATGCGGATTTGGTGAACAAGGGTGCGCGCGCACCCTTTACGGATAGTAAATTCAAAAAAATGCTAGAAAAAAATAAAAAAATCTGAATTTATATTTGTAATATACATAGTCAACCGGTATGCTCGCATATGAAGTTTCACGAAGAAATCATATCCGTGGTAATCTGGGCAAAAATAACAAAATTGAAGCTAACTGAAACTATATTGAAAGCACTGTTTAATGAATAGTAGGTCGCATTTGTATTTTCTTCACTAAGAATACCATGGATGTCAATACATCATGAAACTTCACACGTGAGTAGAATGATCGACTAAGTTTCATTCCGCGAAATTTCAGAAATTTTTAAATTTTTCTAGTATTTTTCATGAATTTACTATTCACAGGGGTGTGTGCGCACCCATTTTCACCTTTGTATTTTCGGATTTTCTACCATGCACGGGGTGCATGCATCCACCGCTTTTTTTTCTGTGTGGGACCACCTACATACATCTACATGGTATTCTCTACTCACTAAGTTACATTTAAATGAATTGTTCTAATGTATATAATGACATAAAAGTTTGATTTACATTCTGTTTGCACAATTGTGTTTTTACTGCCGAGATCTTTAAAACAAGACTAATATTGAATATATTCTTAGAAATTAAATTTTTAGACAATTAAATCACCATGCGTCAACTTGTTCCATACAAATTTATTAACTCCATGTGAAATATTCAATGATGTTTATTCTATTTCGCAAAAATACATTATTGTTTTATTATGGCTCACTTTGTTCCGCTGGAATCACAATTTTAAACTTATTGAAGTACATTCAAAAGTGGTCTCGTTTTGAAGTTCTCATCATCATAAACACAAAAATGCAAACAGGTCATAAGTTATATTTTTGGTTTAAAAATGAAATAGATTTAACCTTGAAAATAAAATGAAGTATGGGACGGTGAAACATAGCTGGTACAATCTGCTTGCATGTGGTCAAAAAAATATCTAAGAAAGTATAAGCTCAATCAATGCGCATCTACCCCCTCCGTTCCTAAATATTTTCTTTCTAGAGATTTTAACAAGTGACTACATACGTAGCAAAATGAGTTAATCTACACTCTAAAATATGTCTATATACATCCGTATATGGAAGTCCATTTGAAATCTTTAAAAAAACCGAATATTTAGGAATGGATGGAGTATTTGTCTTTCTAGGGATCTCGACAACAAATGACTATATACGAAGCAAAATAAATGAATCTACACTCTGAAGTGTGTCTATATACATCCGTATGTGATAGTCCATTTGAAATCTCTACGAAGACAAATATTTAAAAACGGAGAGAGTAATCTCTAAGCAAAATCAAGGGCTCTCTCGTGCACGGAACCTCCTGTGCATGGGAGAATTGCTTTTCTTGTCACATCCTAGTTAGCCATGCATTAGAGTGTTGCATCATGTTTACTCTTTCATCAGAAACCTGAAATGGGGATGACAGAACCCCCAGTCCCCTCTGAATCCAATTAGGGTTTACTAAAAACTTTTTCAATGAACCTGAAATGCCCTTCTAAAATGCCCATCATTTTTGTCTTGGTTCAGAACCTCTGCCAAAAGTGGTGCACATTTTCCTAGGCCAGCTTAGGGTTTTTGAATTAAATCATAAATATTTGAATTTGGGCATTTAAAACTATATAAAATATTTAAATGCTCAAATATCTCCAAACTAAAATGTTTCATGTTGGAAATAATCCAACTTTGGACCAGGAGTAGTTTGGTGATTTTAGGAGTAGCCTAAGTATTTTATTTAATTCAACAAAGTTGCAGAAGTATTAAAAAAACAGAAAACAGAAAGAAATGGAAAAAGCTTACCTGGCGCCTGCTCCCGGCCCACCTGCCGGCCCAGCCCAGCGCCGCTCCAGCGAGCTGCTTGCCGGCCAGGCAGGCAGGCAGGTGCCCGACGGCGACCGCAGCGCGCGCCACGCACCTGCTCGCCGCCTCGCCGCTCCCCGCGCCCGGTGACGTCGTGGACCGGCCTCCCTCGCTCCCCCGAACCCCCCAGACACCCCCTCTCCTCTCCAGCTCCTCCCCCTCGCGCTCCCCCGCCATGACCGACGCCACCATCGCCGTGCCTTCGTCGTAGCCGTGCTCCCCGCCGCCCGTGCGTCCTCTCATCGTGTCCAGGAGCTCCGCCGCTGTCCACTCCATCGAGCAAGCCGAGCCCCGAGCGCTCGCAACGCCCGAGTCCACCGCAACGACCTCGCCCGAACCGCCGTCGCCGGAGATCCCCTTCAACGCCGTCGTCGCTCCGGTCCATCTTCGGCCACACCAAGGGCTTCGTCGCACTCACTGTGAGCTTAGCCATCTTCCCCCCCCCTCCTTTTCTTGCTCCCGAGCTGTGTAGCGACCTCCCGGAGCTCAACCGCACCCACCGCCGTGGAGCTCGTCGCCGACGTGCTCCCGGTTACCCTCCGACCACTCCACGGTGTCCATCATGCTCACCGTGTCACTTAGCACCTAGCTAGCCACTCCCCGAGCCTCACCGACCCCTCTAGCGTCAAGTTCATCTTCGGCCGAACCCCGGTGGCCGCCAAAGTCGTCGCCGGCGCCAACTCCGGCCACCCCGACCCCAACGGACTCCACCAAGAGCTGCGGCTCGTCCTCAGCTCCACTCCGGTGGTCTCCGTGACCCATTTGGTGGCCGAAACAGCCAAAACCACTTCCGCCGCCGCGTCGGGCTCGCCGGCGGCTAAACGCCGGTGCAGCCGACCCGGGTTTGACCACGGGTGGGCCCTGGTTGACTCCCCTGAGTCAATGACAGGTGGGGCCCAGCCCTGTTAATTAAACAGGTTTAGTTTTATCTAAACTTTAATTAAATTAATCACACTGACATGCGGGACCCACTGTCAGGTTTGACCCGGACGTGTTCCGTTGACCTGCTGACGTCACACTGACGTCAGGCTGACGCAATAATTGATTTTCTGGAATTATTCTAATATAGGAAATTCCAGAATATAATTTAAACTTCAAAAATTCATAACTTTTATTCTGTAACTCCAAATCAGACAAATTATATATGAAAAATGATCAGAAAAATCCAATCTATCCATCTGTACTATTTTCATGCATGACTAAACAAGTTAACTTGATGTTTAATGCAGAACAAGGAAAAACACTTTAAAGGACCATATTTGAGTTTGAAATTTGAATCTTTGATTCAAATTGGTTCAAACCCTTCTGGTCTTAGTTGCATTAGCCCAACACACTCATATTGCTTTGTTTCGTGCATGCATCATATTGTTGCACATTGTTTGGTGATGGTTGTGTATCGGTGTTCTTGCGGCAGGTTCTGCCTCCGAGGAGTATCGTGATTACCCTAACGAAGAACCGTATCAGTGCATCGAACCATCAGGCAAGCAACCAACCATTTGATCATATCGATACAATCCCATGTTCTCGCTCCTACTCTCTTTTACTGCATTAAGACAACGCGTTTCAAACTGCTGTGTGCTACGGTAGTTGAACCTTTTTCCTCTGCATGACCTGTCATTGCCACAGTAACTAGATGAAACCCACTAGCATGTGTAGGAGTTGATTGAGCCATATGTATGTGTTGTTCCTACCTTGCTATGCCTGCTATGCTTAGAGTCGTGTCAGGTCTGGTTCATCTGGGTGATGGGCTAGAGTGAAATGATTATGTCGGTAATGAGAGTGGTGTGGTGAACACGATTTGGTAAAGGTATCGATGAGAGGCCATGTAGGAGTACATGGTGGGTTGTTTCATTGAAGCCGACCTTAAGCACTGAGATCTGTATGTGTGATTTAAGATACAGCTACTACCATGCATTGGGCCCTGAAATATGACCCCGCTCGACTTCTTATTCACCCTAGCTCTCTGTCCAGGAGTTACAAGTAGTTTCTGGTGTTTGTAGCCTACTGGAGGCCGTGGACAGCGCTGACCGTAGGGGTGGGCTGTGATGCGGTAGGTACGTGGCCGGGTGTACCGAATACCCGTTAGGTATCTCGGGAACCCTGTTCACATCGTTCGGGGCCGTATGGGAAACCTCGGCCGGACTCCCTGCGGATGGAACCTGAATAGGCGATAAACCTGGACTAGAGGCTTAAGTGTTTAGGTAGGTCGTGGTCTACACCCACGTCGGCTTTCGCTTGAAGTCTGCCGAGCACATGTCGTGTGCAGACGCTAAGTGGTGGAAACATGTATGAAGAAGTACACCCCTGCAGGGTTAACATGATCTATTCGAATAGCCGCGTCCGCGGTAAAGGACTACTTGGTTGCCTATACAGTTCATAGACAAGTAAATGGAAAACTACTAAAAGCCTCAAGATAAGTGTGAGTGCCGAGGATGGCTCTTCCGTAGGAAGACGGAGGTGGATCCTCGGTTGTGTATTGAAGTGGTGAGTAGTGGACTCGTGTGCGCAAAACCATTTCAAGTTGAAGTATCGTAGGATAGCCTAGCCAAGAGTCAAAGCTGGCTTGCTGCAATAACTCCACCAACCCTTCTTGATACTATGCATGTATGTAGGATCTGATGTAAGTCTTGCTGAGTACCTTTGTACTCATGTTGCTATAATCTACATTTTTACAGAAGACGCTGCAACCCCTTCTGATGGGTTCTATGTAGACGTTGACATCAACGAGTAGGCTAAAGACCCAGGTGGTGACCCTGAGCTTGTGAAGGACCACGTAGTATAGCTAGGCTTTCCAAGCCTCTTTTATTTTACTAGTTGTCTGTACTCAGACAAGTTACTTCCGCTGCTGGTTTGTATGACTGTATGACTTGTATGTGGGGTCGTGAGACCCGTACCTTTGTGTATGTTATGTATGGCTCACTGAGCCTTAAATAAAGTACTTGTGTCATAGAGTCATGTTGTGATGCTTCGTTGTATTTGCACATATCGAGCATATTGGGTGTATGATTGAAATGCTTGGTATGTGTGGGATCTGACTATCTAGTTGTTTATCTTTAGTAGCCTCTCTTACCGGGAAATGTCTCCTAGTGTTACCGCTGAGCCATGGTAGCTTGCTACTGCTCTGGAACACTTAGGCTGGCCGGCATGTGTCCTTCTTCGTTCCTGTGTCTGTCCCTTCGGGGAAATGTCACGCTTTGAGTACCGGAGTCCTGTTAGCCCGCTACAGCCCGGTTTACCGGAGTCCTGCTAGCCCAGTGCTACAGCCCGGACCCACTTGCTGATGACCGACACGTTCGAAGCTGGGTCATGGATGCCTGTCCCTGTAAGTCTGTGCCACTTTGGGTTTACGACTAGTCATGTCAGCCCGGGCTCCTTATCATATGTATGCTAGCGACACTATCATATACGTGAGCCAAAAGGCGCAAACGGTCCCGGGAAAAGGTAAGACGACACCCGTGGGGATACCGTGCGTGAGGCCGCAAAGTGATATGAGGTGTTACCGGCTAGATCGATGTGACATCGAGTCGGGGTCCTGACAGCGTTGGCATCAGAGCCGGACTGCCTGTAGGTTCTCCAAGCCAAACTGGTCGATGTTGAGTCTAGAAATTCTTTAGTTATATGTAGGGGAATTGTTTGTGGGTTGGAACGTAAGGCTCTTTTTACTCCTTTATCTAATGACATTCTGATCCGAGTCAGTCCATTCTTCCACCGGGGGTTAAGGAATTAGGATCTGTTCTCTCTTTCAGGATCACGAGTTACTAATCAGTAGTACCTTATAAGTTGATGGATTCAAGCCTAGTTCAGTTCTACTACCACCTTATGTTGTTAGAATGGTTTCAGAACTTTGATATGATGATGTTGAGTGTGTACGAAATCCTTTGTCAAATGTCTCAAAATCCTTTTTGAGCATTTACAGCTGTTATGCTGCCGAAATTTTGCTAGAAGTTCTAATGCCTTTGCATTATGATTGTGCTTTCAGATGGCCACTCGCGACCTCAATCAAGTGGTTCGCCTGACTCGATGCCTAGATGTACCCAGCCATACTGCCAAGTTGGTCAGGGTAATGACTGAGGCTGGATACCGCTGGTATCCCGAGTACACGGTCGAAGAGCAATTCCGAGATTTTAATCAAAGCCAGTATCTCTGCACTGTCAGGATATTTCCATCTTATCCTGGATCCACCGAGCCTCTTCACTGCTCCTATGGACTCGGTGTTACTATTGAGATGGCTGTGCAGGACGCCGCCTACTCTATGATGACCATTATGCGAGTCAGATCTGGGTTATTTCGGGACTCTGATTTCCGGTATATGCCAGGATCACTTCCGGGAGCACAAGGGTATCTCCAGGCTATTTATGCTGACCCCACCCAGGAGGATTCACGGACTCGCACCACTGCTGAGATGCTCGAGGATAAGGACCGTGAAAATCGGGCCTTGAGGTTAGAGCTCTTCAATACCCGTGCTGACCACTGGGCCACTTTGACTCGGTTCGCACCGGCGGTGCAAGCTGGATATTCAGATATGCGCGATCTCTATCCTGTGAGATCTGCTCTGCCAGACGTGATGGGTTGGCGTGATGTAGGAGGCATCACCCCACCTCGCGGTCCCCGCAGGCCACCGTCTGTTGGTCCAAGGCCTCATCCTAGCCCCTATGGTCCACAAGCTCCGCGAGACCGTCTGTTTCCGGATGATCATGTTGAGCTTCCAGGCTATGGAGGTGACTTCTACGAGGACTACTACGGATCGGTCTGAGTTAGTGGTAGTATCACTAGTTCGCACTAGCTGTGTCTTCTATCGTCCCGCGTGACTCGTGGGATATGACCTAGTTTGTACTCTTCCGGAGGTGTAGAAAAATAATGTATAGGAGCTTGGAATGCCTCCGATGAGATGTAATCCTCTTTTCACCGTAATAGTACTTTGTTTGGTCTTGTACTAAACCCTGTATGGTGTGTATGACGATGGAATAAAGAAGCAGTTTCTGTATCTACCATGTCATACGGATGATCATCTTGCATTTCGAGTTATTCCTTACATTTTATATCCTATGTCGGAATTTTATCATCCTGACTAAATCATTGTCTTGTTTACCTAGGATGGTCAACACGCGCACTAACCCTGCTCCTCAAGAGCAGGCCGAAGGCAGTGAAGTCAGGGATGCAAATCTGCCTCATCCTCCTTCCCTAGCCGAGGTTATGATGGAAGCTGAGAGAAACAAGCGGGAGACCAACCGTTTGTTGGAGCGTATTGAACAGAACACAGCACACCATCAGAGGACTAACGTGGTGTCACTCAGTGATTTTATCAAATTGCATCCACCCACGTTCCACCACTCCGTCGAGCCTCTCGACGCTGATGACTGGCTTCGCAGTATCGCTCACAAACTGCGTTCCGCGCTGGTAGCAGAGGCTGACAAGGTCACCTTTGCTGCATATCATCTTGAAGGCCCCGCCAGTCTATGGTGGGAGAATTATGGAGCTATGCGCCCAGCGGGCCATGTCACTACTTGGGCTGAGTTCAGCGAGGCTTTCCGTGAACATCACATTCCGGAGGGTCTCATGGACCGTAAACGTGAGGAATTCTGCAATTTCACCCAAGGCCGACTTTCTGTGGATGTTTACAGCAGGGAGTTTGGTAATCTCGCACGATATGCAACCGAGGAAGTTTCTACTGACGCCAAGAAGCAAGCAAGGTTCCGTAAGGGACTTAGTCCTGAGCTTCGCCGTGACCTCCGTCTGCATGAGTGCACATCTTTTCAGAAACTTGTCAACAAAGCCATCAGTGCTGAAACTGGTCAGACTGACTATGACGCAACACGCAAGCATGGCCGTGACATGGGTTCCTCATCCGGTGCTGGTCCTCAGAAGCGCCGCGTGTGGGTACCCAACACCGCCCTGCCACCCAGGTTCACACCGAGGCCATCTTTCCAGGCGCCTCGCCCCGTTCAACAGTCTGCTCCAGCCAAGCCCTATGGGGGTCCAACCAATAATGCTCCTCCACGTACCAGTTCCGTGACTTGTTTCAAATGTGGGGAATCTGGTCACTATATGCGTGAGTGTCCCCAGACCAACCCCAATCAATCTGCTAAAGCTGTTGGCCGTGGCAAGCCGACAGGGAAAGTGTTTCATGCTAAACCGGTCACCGCTTCACGTGGCCATGTCAACTGTATCTCTGCCGAAGAAGCTCAAGAGGATCCCAACGTCGTTCTCGGTACGCTTCTTGTTAATTGCCACCCGGCATCTGTTCTTTTCGATACAGGAGCCTCTCATTCTTTTATATCCGAAAATTATGCTCGTTTGCATAACGTTGCATTCTGTGACATGCCATCCACTATGGAAATTTCTACCCCTGGTTCTAGATGGCAGACCTCTAGGGTAAGTTATGGAAATGAAATCCAAGTCGACAGACTTGTTTTTCTCGCATCTTTGATAGCCCTTAAATCTTCAGATATTAACATCATTCTGGGTATGGACTGGATGTCAGCTCATCAAGCCAAGATTGATTGCTTCTCTAGGACTGTTCAACACACCCATCCTTCGGGGAAGATAGTCAATGTCTTGACCCGATTAGCCAAGCGACAATTATATTCTCTTAATGCCAGCCCTTTGCCAGACCTTGAGGACATTCCGATAGTCCGTGACTTTCCGGATGTTTTTCCAGAGGAATTGCCAGGTGTTCCACCTGACAGGGATGTTGAGTTCGTAATAGACCTCATTCCAGGAACCGTTCCGATTGCTAGAAGACCTTATAAGATGGCACCACTAGAACTAGCCGAGCTTAAGAAACAACTCGATGAATCCTTGAAAAAGGGTTTCATCCGCCCTAGTTCATCTCCGTGGGCTTGCCCCGTCCTATTCTTCAAGAAGAAAGATGGTACGGACCGGATGGTGGTAGATTACCGACCTGTCAATTTGGTCACAATCAAGAACAAATATCCACTTCCTAGGATCAACGACCTGTATGATCAGCTCGCTGGATCCTCAGTCTTCTCCAAGATGGATTTGAGGTTGGGCTACCATCAAATCAAAATCAGAAACGGGGACATTCCTAAAACGGCCTTTGTTACTCATTATGGCCAATACGAGTACACCGTCATGTCCTTCGGATTAACCAACGCTCCAGCCACTTTTTCTCGGTTAATGAACTCAATCTTCATGGAGTATTTGGATAAATTCGTCGTGGTTTACCTCGATGATATACCCATCTACTCCAAGAACGAGGAAGAACATGCCGAACATTTAAGACTAGTGTTGAAGAAACTTCGAGAGCATCGCCTTTATGCCAAATTTTCTAAATGTGAATTCTGGTTGTCAGAAGTGACCTATCTAGGTCATGTAATATCTGGTAAAGGTATTGCTGTTAACCCTGAGCGAGTTCAAGCCGTCCTTAATTGGACTCCACCTGAATCGGTCAAGCAAGTTCGGAGTTTTCTAGGCTTAGCGAGCTATTGTCGTCGCTTTGTCGAGAACTTCTCCAAAGTTGCTAAACCTCTAACCGAACTCCTCAAGAAAGATAAAAAGTTCGAATGGACTCCACAATGTGAGCACAGCTTTCAGGAACTGAAAAGACGCCTGACCTCTGCTCCCGTACTGGTACCGCCAGACTTTTCCAAGGACTTTGTTATCTACTGCGACGCCTCGCGACAAGGACTAGGTTGCATTCTTATGCAAGATCGACACGTAATTGCTTACGCTTCACGGCAATTGCACCCACATGAGGAGAATTATCCTACTCATGATCTAGAGCTTGCAGCCGTAGTCTATGCACTTAAGACCTGGCGACATTACCTCCTCGGTAATCATTGCGAAATATTCACTGATCACCAAAGTCTGAAGTATATTTTCACCCAGCCAGATTTGAATCTCCGGCAGAGACGTTGGGTTGAATTGATCACAGACTTCGACTTAGGAATAACTTACACCCCAGGGAAGGCCAACGTCATGGCTGATGCGCTAAGTCGTAAATCTTATTGTAACAACCTGATGTTACAACAAAGTCAACCGCTCCTCCATGAGGAATTTCGGAAGCTTAACCTTCACATTGTACCTCAAGGTTTTCTTTCCACCTTGGTAGCAAAACCTACTCTTACGGATCAAATCATCGCTGCCCAAAGGCGAGATAAGGGAATATCTAAAATCAAAGAGAACATTGCTAGCGGAGGTGCTAGTTGTTTCTCCACAAATGATCATGGTGTTGTGTACTTTGAGAACCGTCTAGTGGTTCCCAAGAACCAGCATCTACGGCAATTGATCCTTAAGGAAGCTCATGAATCTCCTCTCACCATTCATCCCGGTAGTACTAAGATGTATCAGGACCTACGCCAGAGGTTCTGGTGGACTAGGATGAAGAGAGAAATTGCTCAGTTTATTGCTAATTGCGACGTCTGTCGTCGTGTAAAAGCAGAGCACCAACGGCCTGCTGGCACCCTTCAACCCTTAGCTATTCCTGAATGGAAATGGGATAAAATTGGTATGGATTTCATTACCGGTTTTCCCAGGACCAAGAGAGGGAATAATGCTATTTTCGTCGTGGTCGATCGTCTTTCCAAAGTAGCCCATTTCTTACCTGTTCGTGAGAGTATAACCGCTAGTCAGCTGGCAGATTTGTACATCTCCCGAATAGTGTCTCTCCATGGTGTTCCTTTGGAAATTAACTCGGATCGAGGAAGTCTTTTCACCTCTCGATTTTGGGAAAGTTTCCAAAATGCTATGGGGACTCGTCTCTCCTTTACCACCGCTTTCCACCCTCAGTCGAGTGGTCAAGTGGAACGCGTCAACCAAATTCTAGAAGACATGCTTCGAGCCTCTGTTATCTCTTTCGGAATGGACTGGGAGAAGTGCCTTCCATTTGCCGAATTCGCTTACAACAACAGCTATCAATCTAGCTTGGGTAAAGCCCCTTTTGAAGTTCTTTATGGACGACGGTGTCGAACACCCCTTAACTGGTCAGAGACCGGGGAAAGACAATTCTTTGGCCCGGACATGATTCAGGAAGCAGAAGAACAAGTTCGCATCGTTCGTGAAAAGTTGAAAACAGCCCAATCTCGTCAAAAGAGTCAATATGACCGAAAACATAAGGCTATGACTTTCGAGGTTGACGAGAAGGCTTATCTTCGGGTCACCCCTCTGAAGGGAACCCATCGTTTCGGTATCAAAGGAAAATTGGCTCCTCGTTACATTGGACCTTTTCGCATTCTCGCCAAACGAGGAGAAGTTGCCTACCAGTTGGAACTACCTCCGCACCTCTCCAGAGTCCACGATGTCTTCCACGTTTCTCAACTCAGGCGTTGCTTCTCGGATCCTATCCGTGAAGTGGACCACGAAACGCTTGATCTCCAAGATAATCTTACATATCGAGAGTACCCCATTCGTATCCTCGATCAGGCCGAACGTACCACTCGACGTCATAACATCAAGTTTCTCAAAGTACAATGGTCGCACCATTCTGAGGATGAAGCAACTTGGGAAAGGGAGGATCGTCTTCGACTCGAGTATCCCGCCTTCTTCCCGGAGGAACCCAAATCTCGGGACGAGATTCTTTTGAGTGGGGGTGAGTTGTCACATCCTAGCTAGCCATGCATTAGAGTGTTGCATCATGTTTACTCTTTCATCAGAAACTTGAAATGGGGATCTGTGAAACCCTCAGAATCTTTTTGAAAATGACCCAAATAAAAATTTCTCCAAAAGGGTCCAAGAAAATGCTCATGTTGCTCTCTGAAAATATTGGACAGAGATAAAAATCAAACCAATATTTTTAAGAGCTCATAGGTATTTATTTTGGGCATTTGGAATTAATGCATAAATATTTGCATTGGAAATATATTAATTATATATATTAATATATGTCCAAATATTATGCCATATATAAAGGAGCTCTGGAATAATATATCTAGCCCCTGCAAAAATTGGCATAAGTTAAATAAATGATTTAATATATTATTTAAATCAAAACAAATGTCAGAAATTAGAAAACAGAAAAAAAATAAAAGGGGGAGAAGCTTACCTGGGCTCCTCCACTGTGCGGCCCAGCCAGCTGGCTGGCCCAGCCAGCAGCCGGCCCAGCCCACCTCCCTCCTCTGTCGTCTTCGTCCCGACAGAGGGAGGGGAGTGTGGCCGGCGCGCGCGCGCGCCACCGCGCCACGCCACCTCTCTCCCTGCCTGCCTGCCCTCCCCTCCTCGCCTCGATGCCCCTGGACGACGCCACGCCTCCCCCCTGCTCTCTCTCACTCTCCCTCGGCTCTTCCCTCCTCTCCCTCGCTCTCTCTCTCACATGGCCGAACACCATCGTCGCCGCCGTTCGCCACAGCAGCCGTCTCCGGCCACCCCTCGCTCCCCCGACTAGCTCAGGAGCTCCGCCTCGACCCCCTCTTCCCTCTCCACCGACCCACAGCTCCCCGGAAGCCCTACATCGCCGCCACGTCGCCGTTCCCCTCTTCGGGCTCCGACCATCGTCGCCGTCAAATTTGCCGTCTCCAGCGCGTCCCCGAGCCCGCTAACCATCCCTGCAGCTCCGCGGTGAGCCCCCGAGTCGTTTCCCCCTTCTCCCCTGGTCTCGTTCAATCTCTAGGCCCTAGCCCCACCTTGGCCGAGAGCTCCACGCCGCCGGCGATGTCGCCGTCGTGGCCACGGTCACCGTAGCACCCAACCGAGCACACTATCGTGCTCCACACCTCACTAGGAGCACGCAGCACGCACTAACGCCTCCCCAAACCCCCTGCAACACCGATCCCGACCGCACCCGAACTCCGGCGGCCGCAGCCGAGCTCGCCGCCGTCGAATCCGGCCACCCCAGGCCCAGCCACGGCCACCGTTCGACGCGCGGGAGCAAGAGCTTTCCAACGAGCCCAAGCACGGCCTCGCCCGTGCCCTGTAGCGCGATCCCGCGTCGCGCCGCCGTCTCGGGCCTCGCCGGCGTCACGTCGCCGGTGGGTTTGACCCACTTTGACCACGGCAGGACACCCCCTGAGTCCCTGACAGGTGGGCCCAGCCCTGTAGCTAATTAGGATTAGTGCTAACCACTAATGGTTAACCCCCTGACACTGACAGTGGGCCCCCAACGCCACTAACCCCTAATTAGGAATAAATTAAACCTGTTAAACCCCACTGTCACTGACGTGTGGCCCCCACACGTCAGGTTTGACTCCAGCCAGCCGCAGTTGACCACTGACGTCATGCTGACGTCATGCTGGCGCAGTAATTATAATTTCTGAATTTAATTTAAATCAGGAAATTCCAGAATATTATTTAAACTTCAAAAATTCATAACTTTTATTCTGTAACTCCAAATTGGACAAATTATATATGAAAAATGATCAGAAAAATCCAATCTATCCATCTGTACTATTCTCATGCATGATCAAACAAGTTAAATTGATGTTTCAAGCAGAACAAGGAAAAGCACTTTAAGAGGCCATGTTTGAGTTTGAAATTTGAATCTTTGATTCAAATTTGTTCAAACCCTTCTGGTTTTAGTTGCATTAGTCCAACACACTCATATTGCTATGTTTCATGCATGCATCATATTGTTGCACATTGTTTGGTGATGGTTGTGTATCGGTATCCTTGCGACAGGTTCTGCCCCCGAGGAGTACCGTGATTACCCTAACGAAGAACCGTATCAGTGCATCGAACCATCAGGCAAGCAACCAACCATTTGATCATATCGATACAATCCCATGTTCTCGCTCCTGCTCTCTTTTACTGCATTAGGACAACACGTTTCAAACTGCTGTGTGCTACGGTAGTTGAACCCATTTCCTCTGCATGACCTGTCATTGCCACAGTAACTAGATGAAACCCACTAGCATGTGTAGGAGTTGATTGAGCCATATGTATGTGTTGTTCCTACCTTGCTATGCCTGCTATGCTTAGAGTCGTGTCAGGTCTGGTTCATCTGGGTGATGGGCTAGAGTGAAATGATTATGTCGGTAATGAGAGTGGTGTGGTGAACACGATTTGGTAAAGGTATCGATGAGAGGCCATGTAGGAGTACATGGTGGGTTGTTTCATTGAAGCCGACATTAAGCACTGAGATATGTATGTGTGATTTAAGATACAGCTACTACCATGCATTGGGCCCTGAAATATGACCCCGCTCGACTTCTTATTCACCCTAGCTCTCTGTCCAGGAGTTGCAAGTAGTTTCTGGTGTTTGTAGCCTACTGGAGGCCGTGGACAGCGCTGACCGTAGGGGTGGGCTGTGATGCGGTAGGTACGTGGCCGGGTGTACCGAATACCCGTTAGGTATCTCGGGAACCCTGTTCACATCGTTCGGGGCCGTATGGGAAACCTCGGCCGGACTCCCTGCGGATGGAACCTGGATAGGCGATAAACCTGGACTAGAGGCTTAGGTGTTTAGGTAGGTCGTGGTCTACACCCACGTCGGCTTTCGCTTGAAGTCTGCCGAGCACATGTCGTGTGCAGACGCTAAGTGGTGGAAACATGTATGAAGAAGTACACCCCTGCAGGGTTATCATGATCTATTCGAATAGCCGCGTCCGCGGTAAAGGACTACTTGGTTGCCTATACAGTTCCTAGACAAGTAAATGGAAACTACTAAAAGCCTCAAGATAAGTGTGAGTGCCGAGGATGGCTCTTCCGTAGGAAGACGGAGGTGGATCCTCGGTAGTGTATTGAATTGGTGAGTAGTGGACTCGTGTGCGCAAAACCATTTCGAGTTGGAGTCTCGTAGGTTAGCCTAGCCAAGAGTCAAAGCTGGCTTACTGCAACAACTCCACCAACCCTTCTTGATAATATGCATGTATGTAGGATCTGATGTAAGTCTTGCTGAGTACCTCTGTACTCATGTTGCTATAATTTACATTTTTACAGAAGACGCTGCAACCCCTTCTGATGGGTTCTACGTAGACGTTGACATCAATGAGTAGGCTAAGGCCCAGGTGGTGATCCTGAGCTTGTGAAGGACCTCGTAGTATAGCTAGGCTTTCTAAGCCTCTTTTATTTTACTAGTTGTCTGTACTCAGACAAGTTACTTCCGCTGCTGGTTTGTATGACTGTATGACTTGAATGCTGGGTCGTGTGACCCGTACCTTTGTGTATGTTATGTATGGCTCTCTGAGCCTTAAATAAAGTACTTGTGTCATAGAGTCATGTTGTGATGCCTTGTTGTATTTGCACATATCGAGCATATTGTGTGTATATTTGAAATGCTTGGTATGTGTGGGATCTGACTATCTAGTTGTTTATCCTTAGTAGCCTCTCTTACCGGGAAATGTCTCCTAGTGTTACCTCTGAGCCATGGTAGCTTGCTACTGCTCGGGAACACTTAGGCTGGCCGGCATGTGTCCTTCTTCGTTCCGGTGTCTGTCCCTTCGGGGAAATGTCACGCATTGAGTACCGGAGTCCTGTTAGCCCGCTACAGCCCGGTTTACCGGAGTCCTGCTAGCCCGGTGCTACAGCCCGGACCCACTTGCTGATGACCGACACGTTCAAAGCTGGGTCATGGATGCCTGTCCCTGTAGGTCTGTGCCACTTTGGGTTTACGACTAGTCATGTCAGCCCGGGCTCCTTATCATATGGATGCTAGCGACACTATCATATACGTGAGCCAAAAGGCGCAAACGGTCCCGGGCAAAGGTCAGGCGACACCCGTGGGGATACCGTGCGTGAGGCCGCAAAGTGATATGAGGTGTTACCAGCTAGATCGATGTGACATCGAGTCGGGGTCCTGACATTTCTCCACTACACCGCGCCGTTCAACTGTCTCCACTGGCCAAGCCCAAGGCGACGTGACGGTGGCGACAGCGAGCCGGCGAGCACCCCTTCCCGGTCTCCCCGCCGGACTGGGATCAGGTGACATGCGCTCCGGTGACATGCACGGTGACATGCGGCTCAAATTCAAATTTAAACATTGCGAAAAAATCTGAAAAAAATCATGCATGTTCACAGCACATATTAAGATAACCCCTAAAAATTTCAGATCAAAATTCAAAATATACATCGAAAAACAAAAAAGAGAAATCTGTAATGAATAGTTCCTGAACGGTTCTCTGTAGACTATTCACATCTGAGTTTCTCTTTTTTATTTCTCGATGTATGTTTCGAATATTGATCTGAAATTTTTAGGGGTTATCTTAGTATGTGCTGTGAATATGCATGATTTTTTTCAGATTTTTTCGTAATGTTTAAATTTGAATTTGGGCCGCATGTCACTGTGCATGTCACCGTAGTGCATGTCACCTGATCACAGTCCCTCCCCGCCACCTCCCACGCGGGGCAGGGCTGAATTGGACAGGGTGGAGGGCCGCTCGATTTTTTTTCTCCGTTTTGAGTTCCGAACTTCGGAGTTCGAACCACCGGATTCGTGTCGGAGTCGGAGACGGATGACATCTCGGATCGGTGCCTAGTAGCGGCTCTATATATTTCCAGGGCGGCATGGGGGCAGTACCCGTGCCCAGGGCGAGGTAATCCATTAGCTGTCGCGAGATCTAGGTCCCTCTCTGTCTCTTTTCTCCAGCCGCCGGTGGAGTGTGGACTGAGGGGCGGCGCACAGGCGGAAGAGGGTATGGGGCCGACGTTATCGGGAGGCAAGCGCAGGGCCTAAGGAGATGCCGACGCGTTCCCTCGCAAGCGCCGGGCGACGGCGGAGGCGGAGGCGCCGGACTGGACGTCGCTCCACCCCGACATCACCAGCCTCATCGCCGAGCAGCTGCTGGCCGAGGACATGACGGAGTACATGCGGTTCCGCCTCGTGTGCTCGCACTGGCGCTCGTCGACGGCCAGCCCGCGGGACGCCACGCTGGCCGACCGCCGCTTCCACCCGCGCGGCTGGGTCACGCTCTGCGACGGGAACGGCGTCCGCCCGGTCGAGGACGCCGCGATCACCTTCTTCCACACTGCCACCAGCAGGGTCCGCAGGCTCCCCCTGCCGGGGCTCCGGCGGCACCGGATCGTGGGCTTCACTGACGGCCTCCTAATCGTGCTCGACACCCGCGCCGCCGTCATCCGCGTTGTGCACCCCTTCACCCGCGTCGTCGTCGAGCTGCCCCACCTCGCCACCTTCTTCCACTGCGTGCTCAGGAAGCAGGAGTCGTTCACCATGGCCATGGACTCGTTCGTCTGGATGAACGCCACCGTGTGCGTCGCCGGCCCCAGCTCCATTGCCGTCGTGATCTGGTTCCCCAACATGCCCTTGGTGATCTGCGCTCAGCCCGGTGAGGGCATCTCCAGCCGTTGGCCCCTCAGGAGGGGCAAAAAATCACCCCCTGGGGGCGCACCGGCGCTAAACCGCGCACTGGGGGCGTGATGCCCCCAGTCGCGGCGCCCACGGTTCAAGTAAAAAATGGTAAAACGGCGCAAAACGACTCAAATTCAACGCAAACACGGTGAGTTCGTTCAAACTTAAACATATTTTACAAAAAAAAACGCGGGCTACTCTCGACGTCTCCCTCGCCGCCCGCCTCGCCACCCGCCCACGCGGTTCTACATGCCGAGGAGGCTGTAGAACCGCGTGTAGTCGCCGCCGCCGTCGTCGTCGTCGTTGTCGTCGTCGTCGTCGTCGCCGCCGCCGCCCCCGCCTAAACCTCCGCCGTCCCTGCTGCACCCGTCCCCCGGTTGGCGCGGCGGCGGGTTGGAAGGCCCGGGGGCGTCGTCGTCGTCGCTGTCGAGGATCACGATGCCGTGCTCGTCCTCACGCCCCCGCTTGCGGGCGGCGATCTCCTCCAGGGCCCGGCACTGCCGGACCGTCTCGTTGCGGAGGTAGTTGTCCCGCGCCCACTGCAGGGCGTCCTCGTCGGAGAAACCGTGCCGGGCTATCTCCTCGTACTCCGCGGGGAGGATGGGCTCCGGCTTCGGCTCGACGAGGACGAAACGGCCGGTGGGTGGCGACGCGTTGGCGCCGATACGGACGCCGGAGTTGCGGGTGCGCGCGGCCACCGGCGTGTCCTGGGCCTCCGGCTTGACGGGGCAGAGGCAGGGCGAGCCGCCGGACAAAGAGGAGGACACCCCCGGTCTCCATGCGCCTCGGGGTCCAGGAGCTTGTCCGGCGGCGTGAAAAGGAAGGGGGAGCGGGGTAGTCGAGGCGCGGCGTGTTGCCGCCCTCGATGTACTCGAGGACGGCCTCCAACGTGCGCCCTGGCACGCCCCACCATCGACGCCGGCCGGCGGAGTTCTGCCTGCCGGAGGGCACGACGCCGTTGGTGGCCTCGAGCTGCTGGGCGTGCCGGCGGCGGAAGTATGGCTCCCACAGCGGGCTATCGGGGACGTACCGCGGCCACTCCCTCGCCGCACGCGGCAGGTTCGAGCGGATGCGCGCGATCTCCGCACGCCGCGCCGCGCCGGTGGGTATCGGGGGCACCGGCACGCCGCCCGCGCTGATCCGCCATGCCCCGGGCACCCGCATGTCCGGTTGGACCGGGTACTCCGCCTCGTAAAGGAGGCGAGCCTCGTCTTCATGGAGATGGCGGCGGCCGAAGCCGTTCGTTGCCGCGCCGTCGCCTGGGAAGCGCTCGGCCATTGGTCTTGAGCTGGAGACGGCGAAAGGAGGAGAGGAGAGGGAGGAACGACGACGGCGGGGAAGTGTGAGTGAGACGGCCGAGTGCGCCGGGGCGTGGCATATATAGGCCGAGGCGCCGCCCACACCGCGTGGCACCGTGCGTACGCGTGGCGGGCGAGGCGAGGGCGAGGGACGCGCGTCGTCCGGCCTTCACTGCGCCGCCCGTGAGGCATCAATGGCGCAGGCTGACCGGCGCGGCAGCGCGGCAGCTTTGGCATTGATTCGCCGCGGGAAACGAGGCGATGAGGACGACGAAGGGGCGAGAAGTAATCCGTGTCGCTGACGCGTCAGGCCCGCGGTTTCTTCGCGCCAAAAATGTTCGCCCGGCGCCCCCGAGCGCCCCCTGCGCACCGGGTTCGGGCTGGGTCCGCCGGCGCTGTTTTCGGCCCAAGCCGGCGAAAATCGGGCTCCTAGGGGCACGACTGGGCCGTTTTTTCGGCACCGGCGCGCAAAAAACGCCTGGGGAGGCCTTCTTGGGGATGCGGCTGGAGATGCCCTGACAAGGGCTGGAAGATCATCCACACTGATATCCAGTTCTCCAACACTCTGCCGTTCAACGGCGGGCTCTACGGCGTGACGCGAGCCGGGAGGCAGCTGCTGCAGGTGTATCCAGTTCCTCATGATCCGCATGCCAATCCGGTGGTCGCGGAGGTGCCAAAGGAGCTTGGCCACCCTGAGAGCTGCCTCTACTACCTCGTAGAGTCCATGGGAGCCATGCATGTCGCCGTCCTGCACAGGGTTGTCCCCGACACTTTCGGCCCCGTGACGAGCACGCTCTTCAGGGTGGATCTCCACCGGCGGGAGCTCGTGCGGGTGACCACCCTCGGCGACCGGGCGCTGCTCGTCAGCCGCGACCGGTGCTTGTCCGTCTCATCCAGGGATCTGCCTTCAATCAGCGGCAACTCTGTCTACTTCGCCAGGCCCAGTGAGGACCCTGTCGAGGTGTACTCACTTTGTGACGGCTCACTCGAGAGCACAGTGACGGCGAGCCAGTCAGAAGACATCAGGAATGGAGTGCTTCCAACCTCAGTGCGGCCGTTTACCCTCGCCGACCATCTGGTCACCTACTGCCGTCACCGCGAGTGGACGAGAGGGCTCATGTTTCACGAGTACTGTTATCTGTGCCCTACCTGAAGTGAGCTGTGGAAGAGGATTTCTGCACAGGATTCTGAAGTCGTCGTTCCGAGGCTGAGGGCAACGGAGCACGAGCTGAAGAAGCTGGAACTGCCTGACCTTCTCAGCTCTGCTGGAACACTATCTGAAGCAGTGAGAGCTGTGATTACAGTAGAGTGAGTCCTTCGCAATGCCAACGGCGCGTTACGGCATAACGCACGCACCATTACGGTTGTTGCATTGAGTTGCTGACGAAGGTGAAATATGCTCTTAAAATAACAACAAATTAAGTTGCTGAAGGTGTCATACGTTGCCGAAATAACAAGTTCAAGAACAGCAGTATTTGTTCTTCATCTAGTGGATACACTACAGCAGCTGCTAGCGGCTGTATTAGCGTGGCAGTAGAGGGTTCAGCAAAACAATTTGGGGAATGGCCTTCCGGCCATGCCATTCCTTCGCCACAACCGTTACAACTGCCACATACACACACGCGGGTCCCAGAATCGACCCCCTCTCCAGCTTCCGCCAGAGTCATCACTTCATATTTTCTTTACAATCCTATATATCTAGTTAAAGTCTAATCAACTAAGATTGTAAAAAAAAATGTGAAATGTCAATTCTGTGAGAAGCTGGGGAGGAGGACGATTCTGGGAGAATCGCCCAAAAAAACTGGCCTCTACTAGTCTATGTGGAGCCTGATATTTTTGTTGCCATTGTCCGATTGTTCCTGCAAATAGGAGCAGACAAGGGTACATGTAAATAAAATGTGCGAAATTGCTCTTGGAGCTCGAGTCGCACACGGTTTTGGGCCAATCTGGCTAATTCCGTTCTTCTTAATGAGAAGGCAGAACTCCTGCCTGTTGGTCAAGAAAAAGAATGGTTGAGTGACACCATCAAGGCCTTGCTTACCTCTGGGAGTCTGCCATCACTGTAAAATGCCAAGATCACCAAGCATTGGAATATGTGCAGCACGAGAGTGAGCAAGGCTGGGGCGATGGAGCTCAAGAAGATTTATTTTGAACCGAATCTTATAAGCCTCCTATCTTTTCTCAAACTCATCAACATTCCAACGACGGTAAATGAATTCCCTAAATTCCTCAAAGTTTTTCTTGCGGAGGTGCATCACCATATTCTCCTCGATATGCCCCGTGCACAAACGATGATCTATTCCGGTCCAGACAGTAGCTATTGCTTTAGCCATTGCACCGTCCCCCATCGGGTGATTGCTGAAATGGGTGGCTTCTGGGACATTGCCTCCAAAAA
Source organism: Triticum aestivum (assembly GCF_018294505.1). Classification (NCBI taxonomy): domain Eukaryota; kingdom Viridiplantae; phylum Streptophyta; class Magnoliopsida; order Poales; family Poaceae; genus Triticum; species Triticum aestivum. Next base: position 479,068,550 of record NC_057807.1, on the reverse strand, counting down.
TACATGAAGAAGCCACTGGTATGATGCAACTGTCTCGTCTGACACTAGACCAACCCCAAACAAAAATGTGCCGTGGTGATGGTTCAGACCAACGAACAAGCGGAAGCCTGTACTTGTTAGACCGATATGTACTGTCGAACACCACGACACGACCAAAGGCAACATAGTCAATTCGGGATTGTGAATCAGCCCAGAATATGTTCCTCAAATGGCCTTCACTGTCTTTTGTGTATTTGAAAAAGAATTGCGGGTGTGTTTTTTTCTGTGCAATCATACAGGTGAGCAAATATCTAGTGTCACTACATTCTATCTTGCGCTTCTTCTGGATTGAAACATGGTTGTATAGGTCTCGATCTATAAATCCAAGCTTGTCGGGACCTCCGGCATTCTTCTCCATTACATTCATAATCTGATGTGTTCGAAGCCCATCGACAGCATACTCGATGACATCGGCCTTTTGTGCATCAGTCATTCTACGATGAGCCGATAAGTAGGGATTCAGGTCAGCAGGGACAAACAGATGGTTATGTTTGTCCACAAAATTCTTGACGAACCAGAGGCCACTGCTATCTTGTAGCTAAACCTGAAAAAGAGCGGGACACCCACACTGAGAAAGACCCCTTGGTGTTCTTTTTCTTTCAGATCTGTTAAAGTGCTTAAGGGCCGGCCATCCTTGTTTGCAACACTTTTATGTCCTTCTGTATGCATTTTGTTTCGGACCCGGACCCGGACCCCTGTTCAGATCATCCTTTCTAACACCAAACCCTTTTTTTTCTCGCATAGCTACGTAGAACATGTAGGCTTGTTCCTCAGTCCTGAATGTCTTCTTCACAATCTCTAAGTATTCCATATACTCATTCAGATGTGACCAGCCATGCCTTTATTATCAATTCTTTTACCTTGCATGTGTACATCATCCATGTCTATGCCATCCTTGCATGCATCCTCATTATCATTATCATCCGTGCACATACTATCCATTCCTTTGGGTTTCATGGCTACAAAATCATTATCCTTATCATCCATGCATTTGCCTTCGTTTCCTCTATCACTCATGTCCTTGTCATCCTTGCCTGTATCACCCAATTTTTTGCCATCGTTGCCTTTATCATCCGTGTCGTTATGCTGCCAACGAAAACATATAGTCAATGTTACGGATGGATAGCATACTTAATAATTATGCACTACTCTGCTTAAATAATTGATTTATCTTTTCATATCGGATTCATGTACCTAACTGAGTCCTTCAAAAGTTGTAAGTAAGTATAAAGTATGCCCTGACTAAATCCAGAAATATTTAATTGATTGTACTTGTTGTAACTGATGATCTCCTAACTAAATCCAAAGTCCATGAATCCTTCAAGTCCCCTGATAGATCCACCTTGATAGATCAATTATCTCCAAACTCCATTCAAAATTGTCTCCTAACTAAATCCAAAATTATCACCTAACTAAATCCAAATTATCTCCTAACTAAATCCAAAATAACTCCAAACTCCATACAAAATAATTCCTAACTAAATCTAAAAATATCTCAAAACAAAATTCAAAAGTATCTCCTAACTAAATCCAAAATAACTTACTTTGAATCCAAATCTGCTGACAACTTTCTCATGCCACATAACCCTAACTAAGTCCTTCAATATGTCCTAGCTAAATCCAACTTACACTTCCTTTGAATCAAAATCTTGTCACAACTTTCTGAAACCATAAACCCTTACTAACTCCATCAATATGTCCTAGCTAAATCCAACTTACACTCCATTTCAATCAAAATCTCGTCACAACTTTCTGAAACCATAAACCCTAAACCTCACATGACATATCCTAAATCCTAATCAAATCTGACCCCTATTGGTACTATATGCAGAAGAGACCAGAAAAGATTTGAGATGGCTAGGCACTTACAACGAAGATCCGGCATGAAAAAGTTGATGCACGTCGATGAGGATGATGTGGCCTCTCGGGTCGGGGAAGGTGGCGTCGGATCGGGGAATGTGGCGTCGGCTCGGGGAAGGAGGGGATTAGCGGCTTGTCGGAAGATCTGGCACTGCGCCCCGAGGGGGGTGACTTGCGATGGAGGGGGGAGGGGGAGTAGGAGCAGTAGGAAGGAGTGACACGACGCGGTCGAAGGCGCCGGAGGCGATCGAGGGCGCCCGAGGTTAGGGCTCAAGAGGAGGAGAGAGGACGAACCGCTCGAACAGAAATTCAAAAGAGTACACACGATGATTGGTGTTATAATGAAGTGATTTGTTAATGCAATTAATTTAATCGAAAAAATTAGGACGGGAATACCCCTGGACCTTTTTTTTCGAGAGTACGCCAAAGGCGTACCATATCTTTATACAAGAAGAAGAAAGTATAATTACAAGACCTGTGGCTCGAATGCGAACATACGGCCCACACAACAACCCAACACCAACACCAACCAACTAAACCTAGGCTAACTCCTCACAAAGCGTTGTAACCCACCAACACCGCTTGCCGCTTGCCTCCATTCGGCTATCTCACTAAGCATAGAGGTGACTAGCTCAAGCTGGTTTTTTTGTTGCTCCACCCAATTGAACACTCTCGCATTCCTTTGCTTCCACAAAGCCCAGAGGACCGCCGTGACCGTGGTGTCAAAGCCTCTCCTGTCCGGCCCCTGGAAACTCTTCCGTGCGCGAAGCCACCACTCCAAGGTAGTCTCACTTGAAGTCGAAGGAGGCGTGTTGATCTGTAGAGTGTCCCATATGTTGTACCACACCTCCCTGGATCTAATTGGGCCAAAAAATGGTATAAAAATTTTTAGGTCGAAAATACCCTTGGGCTCAAAAAGACCCAGTTAGTCTCATCCATTAGATCGCCAATATAATACACGTGCTCTCATGTATTATAATGTACCGTAAAATCTCCCATAAAAAGTAAAAGAAAATTTTGTACGAATTTTCATGTAAGATCTCATGAATATAGTATTGACTAAGACTTGGTTAAGTCTCAGTCGATTGAGATTTAGCAATCGCGCTTAAAATAACAACAAACTAAGTTGCTGAATTCATGCTTCAGTCAACTCGTTTAGAAATTCAAACTATAGGAAAGGGTATACACCAACAGTCATATGTTGCCGAAATAACAAGTTGAAGAAGAGTATTCGTTCTTCATCTAGTCGATACACTACAGCCGCTGCTAGCAGCTGTATTAGCGTGGCAGCACTGGGTTCAGCAAAACAACTGGAGAATGGCCTTTCGGCCATGCCATTCCTTCGCCACAACCGTCACGACTGCCACACACGCGCGCGCGGCTTAGGTGGTCTTTTTGCCTCCATCACTCGAGCTGCCGTCACTCCCGCCATCGTCCGAGGAATCGTTGCCATCGCCCTGCTGTTCCTGCAAATAGGAGCAGACAAGGGTACACGTAAATAAAACGTGCGAAATTGCTCCTGAAACTTGAGTCGCACTCGGTTTTGGGCCAATCTGGCCAATTCTGTTCTTCTTAATGAGAAGGCAGAACTCCTGCCCGTTGCCCAAGAAAAAAAATGGTTGACTGACACCATCAAGGCCTTGCTTACCTCTGGGAGTCTGCCATCACCGTAAAACGCCAAGATCACCGAGCATTGGAATACCTGCAGCACGAGAGTGAGCAAGGCTGGGGCGATGGAGATCAAGAAGATTTTAGCGACCGTGCCCTTCCTTAAGTCAGATGTCTCCTCTTGCTCCTTTCGATATAATAAATGCATTCCATCCACGTAGATATCATCCAGACTGTCCTGGACGACCAAAGTCATTGTACCCAACACAATTATCTCCAAGAACTTTCCCCCGGCGAGCAAACATGCCTTGTTGGCTGCAGAGAGCAACCCAGATGTGTATTCTTTTGAAGCAACAACAATGGTGAGCATGTATAAGAATTCGAAGAGTTCTTGGAAATAGCGGGACTTGCGATCGTCCAGGTCAAGATAGTCCACAACTGCTGATACGTAGAAGAACATGCCAATACCGGCAAATAAGAGACTGCACAGTCTCTTGAATTTCCTCCGTGACCCGTTATCTCTATTCTTAATGAATGAATTGGTTGAATAGTCCCCCCCACTTTCAACCGGTTTATTTTCAATCGGTTTTTTTTCAACCGGTTTTTCTTCGTCCCACCTCCCACCACCCCCCTCCCACCGGTTTTTCTCTTTCTCGTCTGGCCGACAATACCCAACGTATTTATGGTAATCAATCACAATTAATCCACGTATGGTAAGGTTATAAACTTAGAAATCTCAAATATGATAATTATAGTAATAAATCAATCCATGTATGGTAAGGCTATAACTAAGGAAATTTCGAATATGGTAATTATCACCAGAATCAAAGCTTTCCAAAAAAGTTCTTCTTGACATACCTTAATCGTGACCTCCTCATCCTGAGGCATTATCTCTACTCTTAATGGAGCAGTTGCTAGGATTGCGTCCACTGTTATTATTCGTCTGGTTTATTTTCGTCCGGTTTATTTTCGTCTTTCCTTCCACCATCCCATGTACCGAAAGCCAAACGGATCAGAACTTTCCATGTGGACACAAATTATTTAGTAATGTCTTTATGGGAGAGAATCAATCACGGTTAATCTCTAATCAATATTTAAAAATCAAATCTAAATTAATTAACTTACCATAAGTCGGTCAATCACTGATTAATCTTTCCATACGTAGTCAAATTACATCAAAGGAAATGTTTCGATTATAGCAGTACCCTGCTACAAACCGAGCGAGTCGGGCTTTCACCCCGCACCGCACGACTCTTCTCTCCCCCTCGCCGCCTCCCGCCTCGGGCCGCTCGCCGTTCGTCTTCCCGAGGGACGCAGCCGCACCACTGCGCTCAGCTGCTCCCTCACCTCCCCCGTCGTCCTCACCCGTAGGACGCCGCCGCACCTCTCCTCTGCATCACCCTGTTGGCGGGATCCAGGTCACGGGGCTGATGACCTCATCATCTCTGACGGCGGATCTGGTCGTCGGCGAGGAGGCCGAGCCTCATGCTTCGGCCACAGCCACCCCGACCTCGTTGTATGGTCGCCTCCTCATCCACCCCCTTCCCTGTCCAATTTTGCTTTATTTTGGTTCGTCTTTCATCCCATCCAAACCGGACTTTTTACCTTACGATGCCCGCCTCCTATGTTTCTGCATTAACTAACACGGCGTCGCGTGATCGTGGAGCAGCAGGGTTGAGAGGGTGGGTCTCAGTGACGGGCGGATGGCGTTCGTCGTGTGAGCGAAAATAGTATGTAACTCATGGAGTGCAAGCTGTTGTGCGGCTACATGGCGACGCTCGACTGTAGCGTTGAGACGTAGGGCACGTGTGCCATGATGTCGTGCTTCACCATCGCCTCCCCTAACTTTCTCTCAAGGCATCGTGGTCTCGATGGGTTGGGGCTCGCCTCCCGCACTCCTCTTTGTCGTGTACAAAAACCAAGGTGACCCCTAGGTACTCTCAACTCTTGGTCTAGAAATCCCTCGAATTCGTTGCCCAAGCCGAGTGTTGTGATCTGACGGTCGGTCATCGTGCAGGTGTCGAATTATTGAGGGAGGCTTCAGATCGTCCTGGGCATGGAGATGAGGCTGGCCATTAAGGATGTGGGTGAAGGTCGCGTCATTTCTTCTCCTGGCTCCAATATCCACTGCTGATATTTTGAGTTCTTTGATCTGAGAAAGAACCATGGGAACGTAAGGTTTTTAACCCAACATGGTTTAATTACCCTTTTCACTTTTGTATTTTATAAGTACATAAGCATTCAGTTCTTCTATCCTTTGTACGAGGATGCAATTCACTCCAAACATGTAAACAGTGTCACATCTTACAGAAGCTTCTAATTTTTTACAATAAGTATGGTACATAAACCAATGTGCTTGGGCTGTGCTTTGTGTTTCTGTCATGCCTTGTCTTTAGAAGGCACCGTGATGAATGCTAATTTAATAGAGGAGAATCAAGCAAGCGATGTGCAATGATTTTAATAAATTTTAATGACCATATTCTACACTTAATGATGATTGATAGTCGATTTATGGTTTCTCCCACTTTAGTAAGAAAGATGTGGTGTACAGAATCTTGCAAAAATGGAGGATATGGATTTGGGGCGCGAACTGTCCCGACAACGGCGGTGCTGCCTACCAACACCATGTGCAAGACTGCCTGACTTGTCCACTGTCTTAATGGTAAGTTTCTCTCTTTTTCTATCTCGTGGTCTCCTTGATTTGTCTTTCGAGAAAGGATTGAAAATAGTTTGGGTGGTTCAATTAATTCAATGCCCAACAATATCATCATTTGTCAGCAAGAAGTTACTCCAAATTCCATCGCCTAACAATATCATCAGTTGTAAGAAGTTAGGAGTTTGGTACGTACCCCGGTGCAAGAGACCATGGATGCAAAAGGTACTTCTGCTAGAGTAAGATTACATAGTCAAATTGTAGACAAACAGCAGTGTGCATTGGCATTGCAACTTCTGACATGGGATATTTGTGTAGTCAGATAATTAGGAACCTGGACTACAAGGGCAAATGGGAGGCACCTTTCATCGACATTCAGCCCAGGGAACCTCAACTTTCCCACTGTTGTACATTCATACTACTGTCCATGTATCGCTTCTGCTCAACTATAATACACGGAAACATGAAAGCTCATGTTTTTCCCTTGTTTGTGCAGAGTACAAGGATGATTCCTGCATCTATGCATTGATATGCTGAATCACATTGGCATTGAGCCAAGCCAGGTTAGTGCTTCAAAAATTCTGAAAAAATCTGTGAAATGTTGTTGACACTTTGTTAAGTATTTGGTTTAACTATGTATGTTTGATTCTTATCCTACGAAGCATAATTAAAGTGTTGACTCTGTTTGACATTTTGATGTATTACGTCTAATTAGTAGCATTTGACTTTTGTTTCATTTCAGATGTCTGATGTAGACAACTAAGGCAATGGCTATTGCATTGTAGGACGAGAAGGTCCAACGCGGTGGCGGCGGGTACATACCCAACGCGGCGACCCGTGGGCGCACCAGTTCTAGGGGCTTGAGAGCTGGGGCCGGCATCCAGGCGGTGAACATGGATGGTGGCGTGTGGAAGTGGGCGGTGGTGGGCAGGGAACAATGTGGCCCTGTCGGCGTCCTCTTCGTTTAGCTTGACATGATCGTCGTTCAGCTGAAAACAAGATTACCTAAGGAATATTAAGACTAGAACATGAATGCACAATACTTTTCCGATGTGATTTTTGTAAATGGAATTAACTTTGTAGAGTTGGCATGACATGCGCCTTCACTAGCGTTAATAATAGACCCTCCCTCCTTCCAAATTCCTGACCAATCATTGTTTTTGTAAGGATCCTTCTCGACTTTTGTTAGTTGTTCATCTATTGTTCATCTATGAATGAATTTAACCATGTGGTCTAACTGATTGGTCATATGAACTTATGAAGTAGTTGTCGTGTGTACTAATTGCGACAAATGGAATCCTTTGTTTTTTGCATTGTTCACCAATATCATTAATAGATATGCATGTGTTACCGATATTTCTTAATTTGGCTGACTGAGCATTACTAGGCTATAATTCTTTGTGACTTTTGATTTTGTTTGTTGTTCTGATCCTATGTCGAATCAATCCCGATCCATGGGGAAGAAGATACAAGGGGACCGACCACTGAGTCGATGATGCCGACGATCGAGGTCACCTAACATAATCATTTTGGTGTCATAGGTTCATTGGAGCTGATGCCGCCACCTCCTCGCCCCTTGGTCTCGGAGGTTGTGATGGCCAGGTCAGCGACATGGCCACGTAGTATGCCTCATTTTCTCCTATTGCGTTGTTTCTTTTTTATCATGTGATTTCTATTTTGTTTCTATTAGCAATAATTACAGCTCCATGAAGCAAAAGAAAGCTTGAGAAATTATTTTTGTTTATACTCAAAGGCTTGGCTACCTAGGGGTGTTATTGACTCCCTACCAAAAGTTGTGTTTATACTCAAAGGCTTATGCATGCTTTCTAAAAAATATGTTGCACAATCACTGTAATTATGGTGTTATGTGAGTTAGAAGATTTCAAAAGTGCATCAATTGAGAATTACACATATTTATACATCGGACAGGGAAGCATGTATTTGATATTTCCTGCTGAAATTCAACGTTTTCTATTGGAGGTCTAAATTTTCATATGCCAGACTTTTAAGTTAGATGGTGTGTATTATAATGATTTTTTATTGGATGTTGTGCTGTATATTTGGGTCTATGTAATATTTGTTAGGAAATTCCATAATGTATTAAGGTTCTGGTTGCAGCATCTTGGAATATTTGTTTAAAGGTAACAAAATGCTCCATCTGTTGTCTTTAATTAATGGTTAATAACAATGGAAATGCTTCGTGAGATGATTGGTCTTAAGCATAAAAGTCATGTAGGCTGCTATCTACCTTGTGTAATATAGTGCACAATAAAAAGTACTATGTTTCTGTACCACTTTCTTTATTTTGTGCATCGCGTGTCTTTCTATGTATACATTATCGAATTACATTTTGTATCGAAGAATATTTTATGTGATATGGATTTCAATTATGTTTACACGTAAAACTTGATATGCATTATGTTTATATATGCACACGGTAAAAATATTTAAAAGCCCGTGGCAACGCACGGGCCTTCTACTAGTCTACAATATTTTCCATGTGGTTCACATAATGAAATACAACATTGCCCATGTATATAAATGATTTGAATGAGCTGCGACCAACAAGTACTTAAATCAACTCATGCACTTCCATCTAACTATTGTAAAGACACAACAAAACTTAGCATAAAACCTAGAAAGGTTGAATTAATGCTATGACAGAAAACATCTTGGAACACACAAATGTGAAAATGCACCAAAAAAGATTTTACCCAAGTCATAAAATAAAAATAAAGTGAACCGAAAAGGGATAGAAATACCTGGAAGATTACGGTTACGTGTGTAGGAGAAGGAAATGATGGCCGCACTCATTGATAACACGGTGAAGAATTCCCCTAGGCCTACGTGTGCAAAGGATCTGGGTTGCCAGGAGAGCGAGGCGTCCGCCCCGGCTCCCACCCCCGTGGTGGTCGAGTTGACGGCTATTTCGAAGAAGGGCCGCACAGAATCCAGGTTGACGGGCTGTCTGGCCAGCTTCACCATCGCCGCCGTCAGCGCCAGGTTGAGCAGAAACAATCCGACGAGGACGAGGCGAAGGCCGCTCCGGTTACTGTGCCAGAGGATCACCGCCTTTTCGACGGTTTTGAGGGAGTTAACCAAGACGATGGGTTTCAAGCCTTCCATGCAAGCGGGCTAGCTTTTTGGTCGCTTCGATCGATCTCTCAGAGCCGGGAGCGTGGTGTGTGTGGCTGTGTGCTGGCTGTGTCAGTGTGGGAAGGTCGCCGGACGGGACGAGGATATATATCCCTAGACCTCGGATGGAAAGGAGTGGCCAGTCTGACCAGCTGGTTGACCTCACCTGCCCCCTGTTTTGTTAACGAGTTTTCCTCTTCCGTCAGCGCCCAGCGGCGTAGTAGAATGGCGTCACCACATCTCATTCTCGTAAGGGCATGTACAATGCATAGCCTTAAGGTGATGTTTCGCATGCCATGTAGGATCGGATATGACGTAAAGTAGGTTCGGATAGGGAAGCGGGATCCTCTCTAGAAGGCGGGTGCTTGAAAGAAAAAGTGTGGTCCGATGACAAAAGCTGAAAAGGTTGGAGTGAAAAGTAGATATGCATGTGTGGTAGAGTCTTTAATTTCTATTTCTTAATGAGGCCCACCAGTTGTAGCTTGCATTGGGAAGAAAAAATAAATATACATGCCTTAAATTACTTTTTGTCATGGGGCATATGTATCCATATGCCACCATTGTACATGCCCTAAGCAGCCGGGGTTTGGTTTGGCGTGACACTGATAGCATACTGGTAAGTACCGCAAAGCATCAATAGGACAACGCTGTACGACCCAACAAACGATCTGACTTTTTTCAGTGAACCGGCCGGTGTTACGTATACAAAGCAGACGATCGGACTTTGGCAACCATGAGTACATGAACCCGCTGCGAAATGGCATTAGGCTTTAAGATTTTGTATATTCCGGTGCATCAATCATCTGATGGCGGCTCCTCTCTTTGTATATGCTACGGTTAGGTTAGGGCATCTAACAAGACCCTAAAAACCCTTAACTCTTTATATTGGCATCTTTTGACAAGTTATAACAAACCCTAGCTAAGAGCATCTCCAACAGGCGCCTAACGCGCCGCGCGGTAAAAACGGATTTGGGGCGTGCCCATCAACGGATTTGGCGCGGCGCGCAGCGTTTGCTCCAGCAGCCGCGCTGAAAAGCCGCGCGCGCGCGCAGCTCCAGCAGGCGCGGTAAAATGCAGCGCCCGCGCTCATTCTACAATATATTTTTAATTAAAATTGCATAGATAAAAAAAGCGATACATAGATATTTTACATCGGTGCAACTACTACAGCATAGATGATAGATAGTTGGACATACATAGATAGATAGATAGAAACTAGTACGGCGTAGATGATAGATAGTTCGACATACATAGATAGATAGATAGAAACTATTACGGCATACATAGATAGAAAACTACTCTAAGTCGCTACCACCATCGTCATCCTCGTCGGTGTCGTTCGAGGTTGAGAGCCATACGTCGTCCCAACGTTCATCGTTCGAGGTGAAGAACGACCTCCCACCTGCGGAGACGATGTCGCACTGCTCGTTCGCCACTGCCTTCCGCTGACGCCAGTCCGCCCGCTCCGAGCGGCGCCTTGCCGTCCTCTCCGCCTAGTAGGCACGCTCGGCGTCGACGTCCTCTGGGTGGCGACGGCGCCACTCCGCCATGGCTCGCTCGTCCTCCTCGGCGACGAGGAGACGGCGCTGCCGCCGAGCGTGGTTGGCACGGTCCATGTCCGTGATGAGACGCGGCGGAGGGACGAGGCGCTGCGCCTCCTCGCGCGTGAAGACGTCCCGAAAATTCATCTGGGACCGGAGCCTCTCCAAGCGCCACGCCGCCGCGTCGTACGCGTGGGCCGCCTCGCGCGCGCTCCGGAACGTTCCGAGGCCGAGCCGGACGTCGCCGGCCCGTATCTCGGCGGAGTACCAGCCGTTGGGGCGCTCGCGGACACCGCGAAAGCCTGAAGCACCCCGGCGGCATGGTGGCGCGGTGGTGGCGCAGAAAGTGGCGATGCGGCGAAGCGGTGGAGGGCGAAGCGGCGAGATTGCGAGGAGAAGGGCGCGTGGTTGTTCTGTGCGCGTGGCGAAGCGCGGACTTTATAGGCGCGCGCAAAGCGGCGCGCCAAATCTAGCGTGCCGCTTTTTACCGTGCGCGCGCAAACGCTTCCCGCGCGCGGTAACTTCTCGCCACCGCTGGAGCGCGCGGAACCAACCGGCGCGCGCGAAAAACTGATTTTACCGCGCGGGCGCGCGTTTTGCCGCACTTGTTGGAGATGGTCTAACCGGAACCCCAGCTGACCAGCCTGACCAGCTGCTTGACCTGCCCCCTGTTTTGTTAATCAGTTTCCTCTTCCGTCAGCGCCCAGCGGCGTAGTAGAATGGCGTCGGCGAGCGCCTCGGCCGACCAATTCCTTAATTGCGATGTCCAAAGAACCTTTCAGTAAAGTTTCTTGCGGCATCACCACATCTCATTCTCGTAAGCAGTCGGGGTTTGGTTTGGCGTGACACTGATAGCATACTGGTAAGTACCGCGATGCATCAACAGGACAACGATGTACGACCCACCAAACGATCTGAACTTGTCTAGTGAACCAACCGGTGTTACGTATACATAGCAAACGGTCGGACTTTGGCAACCATGAGTGCATGACTCCGTTGTGAAATGACATAGGCTTTAAGATTTTGTATTCCGGTGCATCAATCATCTGATGCCGGCTCATCTCTTTGTATATGCTAGCAACTTCGATGGGGCGATCTATTTCGTCCGCCCGTATCCGTTTGGGTCGGCGCGGACAAAAGTGGCGGCCCAACGCGCCGACCCAAACTCAAATCGTGTCCGTCTGGCGTCCGCGCCGACCCATTTCCGGCCCAAAATTGCGCATGGAATGCGTCGGCACGGACGCGAAGCGGAACCGCCGCGCGTCTCCTCGCCATCCGCCGCATCCCCATCTGGCGGCCACCCAACCGCCACCAGTCGTCTTATTTATGACGACCACCGACAGCGAACCCACGCGTCAGCCAATGCGCGCGTCCTTTTTTAACCACGCGTGCGGCGGGGTCGGCCTCATCCACTTCCCCCGTCCACATCTGGCCCCCCACCACTCCCTTTGCTTCCTCGCCGGTGACCGCAAACCCTAGCGCGCCCATGGGCCTCTTCGGCAGCAGCAATGGCAAGGACAAGGGCAAGGGCACCCCCGGCGCCTCGTCATCCCGTGCTCCCCCTCCCCCTCCACCGCCGGCGCGTTTCCGCCCTGAACGTCAGCGCCTGCACATCCCGGTGCACCAAACGCGGTGGCACTAGGAGTACAGGCAGCCCCTCCCCTACCCCGACGTGACGCTGCCGCACCATTGGCATTTGGATCCCCAGCGGATCCCGGTGTCGGCGGTACCGCTGTCCTAGCGGGCGCACGACGATGAGGTGCGCCGGCGCCGTGCGCAGCTCACGCCGGAGCAGCATCGGCTGCCCGAGTACGCCGCCGACTCTCCCAACTGGGAGGCTTGGTTCGCCCTCGAACACGAGGAGCAACGGCGCTCGGGTGTCGACGTCGTCCCACCGCCGTTCCCACCGCTGCCCCCGGAGGTAGAGTCGGAGGACATGGAGGCGGAGGCGGAGTACCAAGCCGCCCTCGAGGAGGCCCTGCAGCACGCGATGGAGGCTAGCCGCATCGAGGAGGACGCGCACTGGGATGGGCTGGAGCAAGCCCTTGCCCTGTCGGCGGCGGGGGACTCCGTCCACACCCTGCTCTTTGTGCCGCCACCTCCACCGTTGCCGCCTGTCTAGCCCAAGCCGGAGCCGGAGCCGGAGCCGTCGCGTAAGCGCTCCCCGCCTCAACCCACTTGGCCGGAGGAGGCCTACTCGTGGACGGGCCAGTACCGCGAGTGGGTGAGCACGCTTCCCGTCCACTTCGCCGCGACGCCGAAGGAGGGGGCGGCCCACCTCGAACGATGGAAGGAGCACTGGCTCCGCCAGGAGCAGGCCGACGGCGAGGAGCAGATGCGCTACGAGGCCATGCTCCAACGCGACGCGGAGGCGCTTCGGCTCGAGGAGGAGGAGGAGGAGCGCGTGCGGCTTGCCGCAATGCCGCCGCCCCAGCAGACGCCGAAGGAGGCTGCCCTGGCAGGTACCAGGCGGCGTTCGGGTGGGCTGGCCCTGCTCCGGTCTTCATCGACCTCACCGACTGTTGGAAATATGCCCTAGAGGCAATAATAAATTAGTTATTATTACTATATTTCCTTGTTCATGATAATCGTTTATTATCCATACTATAATTGTATTGATAGGAAACTCATATACATGTGTGGATACATAGACAACACCATGTCCCTAGTAAGCCTCTAGTTGACTAGCTCATTGATCAATAGATGGTTACGGTTTCCTGACCATGGACATTGGATGTCATTGATAACGGGATCACATCATTAGGAGAATGATGTGATGGACAAGACCCAATCCTAAGCCTAGCACAAAGATCGTGTAGTTCGTATGCTAAAGGTTTTCTAATGTCAAGTATCATTTCCTTAGACCATGAGATTGTGCAACTCCCGGATACCGTAGGAATGCTTTGGGTGTACCAAACGTCACAACGTAACTGGGTGGCTATGAAGGTGCACTACGGGTATCTCCGAAAGTGTCTGTTGGGTTGGCACGAATTGAGACTGGGATTTGTCACTCCGTGTAACGAAGAGGTATCTCTGGGCCCACTCGGTAGGACATCATCATAATGTGCACAATGTGACCAAGGGGTTGATCACGGGATGATGTGTTACGGAACGAGTAAAGAGACTTGCCGGTAACGAGATGGAACAAGGTATCGGAATACCGACGATCGAATCTCGGGCAAGTACAATACCGCTAGACAAAGGGAATTGTATACGGGATTAATTGAGTCCTTGACATCGTGGTTCATTCGATGAGATCATCGTGGAACATGTGGGAGCCAACATGGGTATCCAGATCCCGCTGTTGGTTATTGACTGGAGAACGTCTCGGTCATGTCTGCATGGTTCCCGAACCCGTAGGGTCTACACACTTAAGGTTCGATGACGCTAGGGTTATAAAGGAAGTTTGTATGTGGTTACCGGATGTTGTTCAGAGTCCCAGATGAGATCCCGAACGTCATGAGGAGTTCCGGAATGGTCCGGAGGTAAAGATTTATATATGGGAAGTCCTATTTTGGCCACAGGAAAATGTTCGGGATTTTTCGATATTGTACCGGGAAGGTTCTAGAAGGTTCCGGAGTGGGGCCCACCTGCATGGGGGACCCACATGAACGTGGATAGTGGGGTCAAGGCCCTACACCCCTGGTCAAGGCGCACCAAGATCCCCCCTTAGAAGGAATAAGATCATATCCCGAAGGGATAAGATCAAGATCCCTAAAAAGGGGGATAACAATCGGTGGGGAAGGAAATGATGGGATTTCTTTCCTCCCACCTTTGCCAACGCCCCAATGGACTTGGAGGGCAAGAAACCAGCCCCCTGCACCCCTATATATAGTGGGGAGGCGCATGGGAGCTACACACTTCCCCTGGCGCAGCCCTCCCTCTCTCCCAAGTACTCCTCCTCTCCCGCGGTGCTTCGCAAAGCCCTGCAGGATTGCCACGCTCCTCCATCACCACCACGCCGTCGTGCTGCTGCTGGACGGACTCTTCCCCAACCTCTCCCTCTCACCTTGCTGGATCAAGGCATGGGAGAAGTCACCGGGCTGTACGTGTGTTGAACGCAGAGGTGCCGTCCATTCGGCACTAGGATCTCCAATGATTTGGATCACGACGAGTACGACTCCTTCAACCCTGTTCTCTTGAACGCTTTCGCTTAGCGATCTACAAGGGTATGTAGATGCACTCTCCTTCCCCTCGTTGCTAGTCTCTCCATAGATAGATCTTGGTGTTGCATAGAAAATTTTGAATTTCTGCTACGTTCCCCAACAGTGGCATCATGAGCCAGGTCTATGCGTAGTTTCTATGCACGAGTAGAACACAAGTTATTGTGGGTGTTGATCTTTGTTCAATGTGCTTACCGTTACTAGTCAAATCTTGTTTCGACGGTATTGTGGGATGAAGCAGTCCGGACCGACCTTACACGTACACTTACGTGAGACAGGTTTCACCGACTGACATGCACGTGTTGCATAAGGTGGCTAGCGGGTGCCAGTCTCTCTCACTTTGGTCGGATCGGATTCGATGAAAAGGGTCCTTATGAAGGGTAAATAGAAATTGGCATATCACATTGTGGTTTTACGTAGGTAAGAAACGTTCTTGCTAGAACACCTATAGAAGCCACGTAAAAACTTGCAACAACAATTAGAGGACGTCTAACTTGTTTTTGCAGCAAGTGTTTTGTGATGTGATATGGCCAAGAAGAATGTGATGAATGATATGTGATGTATGAGATTGATCATGTTCTTGTAATAGGAATCACGACTTGCATGTCGATGAGTATGACAACCGGCAGGAGCCATAGAAGTTGTCTTTATTACTGTATGACCTGCGTGTCAATGAACAACGCCATCTAATTACTTTACTTTATTGCTAAACCGTTAGCCATAGTAGTAGAAGTAATAGTTGGTGAGACAACTTCATGGAGACACGATGATGGAGATCGTGATGATGGAGATCATGGTGTCATGCTGGTGACGATGATGATCATGGAGCCCCGAAGATGGAGATCAAAAGGAGCAAAATGATATTGGCCATATCATGTCACTTTTTGATTGCATGTGATGTTTATCATGTTTTGCATCTTGTTTGCTTAGAATGACGGTAGTAAATAAGATGATCCCTCATAATAATTTCAAGAAAGTGTTCACCCTAACTGTGCACCGTTGCGAAAGTTCGTCGTTTCGAAGCACCACGTGATGATCGGGTGTGATAGATTCTAACGTTCACATACAATGGGTGTAAGCCAGATTTACACACGCGATACACTTAGGTTGACTTGACGAGCCTAGCATGTACAGACATGGCCTCGAAACACGGAAGACCGAAAGGTCGAGCATGAGTCGTATAGAAGATACGATCAACATGAAGATGTTCACCGACATTGACTAGTCCGTCTCACGTGATGGTCGGACACGGCCTAGTTGACTCAGATCATGTAATCACTTAGATAACTAGAGGGATGTCTATCTAAGTGGGAGTTCATAAGATGAACTTAATTATCCTGAACATAGTCAAAAGATCTTTGCAAATTATGTCGTAAGCTCGCGCTTTAGTTCCACTGTTTAGATATGTTCCTAGAGAAAATTTAGTTGAAAGTTGATAGTAGCAATTATGCGGACTGGGTCCATGAACTGAGGATTGTCCTCGTTGCTTCGTAGAAGGCTTATGTCCTTAATGCACCGCTCGGTGTGCTGGACCTCGAACATAGTCTGTGGATGTTGCGAACATCTGACATACACGTTTTGATAACTACGTGATAGTTCAGTTAAATGGTTTAGAGTAGAGGCACCAAAGACATTTTCGAAAAGTCGCGGAACATATGAGATGTTTCGAGGGCTGAAATTGGGATTTCAGGCTCGTGCCCATGTCAAGAGGTATGAGACCTCCGATGATTTTCTAAGCCTGCAAACTAAGGAAGAAAAGCTCAATCGTTGAGCTTGTGCTCAGATTGTCTGAGTAAAACAATCACTTTAATCGAGTGGGAGTTGATCTTCCAGATGAGATAGTGATGTTTGAAGGAAATATGCCCTAGAGGCAATAATAAAGTTATTATTTATTTCCTTATTTAATGATAAATGTTTATTATTCATGCTAGAATTGTATTAACCGGAAACATAATACATGTGTGAATACATAGACAAACATAGTGTCACTAGTATGCCTCTACTTGACTAGCTCGTTTATCAAAGATGGTTATGTTTGCTAGCCATGGACAAAAGAGTTGTCATTTGATTAACGGGATTACATCATTAGGAGAATGATGTGATTGACATGACCCATTTCGTTAGCCTAGCACTTGATCGTTTAGTATGTTGCTATTGCTTTCTTCATGACTTATACATGTTCCTATAACTATGAGATTATGCAACTCCCGTTTACCGGAGGAACACTTTGGGTGCTACCAAATGTCACAACGTAACTGGGTGATTATAAAGGAGTACTACAGGTGTCTCCAAAGGTACATGTTGGGTTGGCGTATTTCGAGATTAGGTTTTGTCACTCCGATTGTCGGAGAGGTATCTCTGGGCCCTCTCGGTAATGCACATCACTATAAGCCTTGCAAGTAATGTAGCTAATGAGTTAGTTACGGAATGATGCATTACGTAACGAGTAAAGAGACTTGCCGGTAACGAGATTGAACTAGGTATTGGATACTGACGATCGAATCTCGGGCAAGTAACATACCGATGACAAAGGGAACAACGTATGTTGTTATGCGGTTTGACCGATAAAGATCTTCGTAGAATATGTAGGAGCCAATATGGGCATCCAGGTTCCGCTATTGGTTATTGACCAAGAATAGTTCTAGGTCATGTCTACATAGTTCTCGAACCCGTAGGGTCCGCACGCTTAACGTTACGATGACAGTTTTATTATGAGTTTATAAGTTTTGATGTACCGAAGGAGTTCGGAGTCCCGGATGAGATCTGGGACATGACGAGGAGTCTCGAAATGGTCGAGACATAAAGATCCATATATTGGACGACTATATTCAGAGTTCGGAAAGGTTCCGAGTGATTCGGGTATTTATCGGAGTACCAGAGAGTTACGGGAATTCGCCGGGGAGAAGTATTGGGCCTTATGGGCCATACGGGAAAGAGAGAGGGGCTGCCTAGGGCAGGCCTCGCGCCCCCCAAGGCCTAGTCCGAATTGGACTAGGGGGAGGGGCCGCACCCCCTCCTTCCTTCCCTTCTCTCTTCCCTTTCCTTCTCTCCTACTCCTACTACATGGAAGGTCTCCTAGTTGGACTAGGAAAGGAGGGAGTCCTACTCCCGGTGGGAGTAGGACTCCTCCCTGGCGCGCCCTCCCTTGGCCGGCCGCCTCCTCCCCCTTGCTCCTTTATATACGGGGGCAGGGGGCACCCCATGACACACAAGTTGATCTACGGATCGTTCCTTAGCCGTGTGCGGTGCCCCCTTCCACCATATTCCACCTCGGTCATATCGTCGCGGAGTTTAGGCGAAGCCCTGCACCAGTAGAACATCATCATCGTCACCACGCCGTCGTGCTGACGGAACTCATCTCCGGAGCCTTTGCTGGATCGGAGGGCCGGAGATCGTCATCGAGCTGAACGTGTGCTGAACTCGGAGGCCCCGTACGTTTGGTGCTTGGATCGGTCGGATCGTGAAGACGTACGAATACATCAACCGCGTTGTGCTAACGCTTCCGCTTACGGTCTACGAGGGTACGTGGACGAACACTCTCCCCTCTCGTTGCTATATCATCACCATGATCTTGCGTGTGCGTAGGAATTTTTTTGAAATTACTACGTTCCCCAACAGTGGCATCCGAGCCAGGTTTTATGCGTTGATGTTATATGCACGAGTAGAACACAAGTGGGTTGTGGACGATATAAGTCATACTGCCTACCAGCATGTCATACTTTGGTTCAGCGGTATTGTTGGATGAAGCGGCCCGGACCGACATTACGCGTACGCTTACGCGAGACTGGTTCTACCGACGTGCTTTGCACACAGGTGGCTGGCGGGTGTCAGTTTCTCCAACTTTAGTTGAACCGAGTGTGGCTACGCCCGGTCCTTGCGAAGGTTAAAACAGAGTCTATTTGACAAACTATCGTTGTGGTTTTGATGCGTAGGTAAGAGCGGTTCTTGCTAAGCCCATAGCAGCCACGTAAAATTTGCAACAACAAAGTAGAGGACGTCTAACTTGTTTTTGCAGGGCATGTTGTGATGTGATATGGTCAAGACGTGATGCTATATTTTATTGTATGAGATGATCATGTTTTGTAACCGAAGTTATCGGCAACTGGCAGGAGCCATATGGTTGTCGCTTTATTGTATGAAATGCAAACGCCCTGTAATTGCTTTACCTTATCACTAAGCGGTAGCGATAGTCGTAGAAGCAATAGATGGCGTAACGACAACGACGCTACGATGGAGATCAAGGTGTCGTGCCGGTGACGATGGTGATCATGACGGTGCTTCGGAGATGGAGATCACAAGCACAAGATGATGATGGCCATATCATATCACTTATATTGATTGCATGTGATGTTTATCCTTTATGCATCTTATCTTGCTTTAATTGACGATAGCATTTTAAGATGATCTCTCACTAAATAATCAAGAAGTGTTCTCCCTGAGTATGCACCGTTGCGAAAGTTCTTCGTGCTGAGACACCACGTGATGATCGGGTGTGATAGGCTCTACGTTCAAATACAACGGGTGCAAAACAGTTGCACACGCGGAATACTCAGGTTATACTTGACGAGCCTAGCATATACAGATATTGCCTCGGAACACGGAGACCGAAAGGTCGAGCATGAATCATATAGTAGATATGATCAACATAGCGATGTTCACCATTGAAACTACTCCATCTCACGTGATGATCGGACATGGTTTGGTTGATTTGGATCACGTGATCACTTAGATGACTAGAGAGATGTATGTCTAAGTGGGAGTTCTTAAGTAATATGATTAATTGAACTTAAATTTATCATAAACTTAGTCCTGGTAGTATTTTGCAAATTATGTTGTAGATCAATAGCTCGCGTTGTTGCTTTCATATGTTTATTTTGATATGTTCCTAGAGAAAACTGTGTTGAAAGATGTTAGTAGCAATGATGCGGATTGGATCCATGATCTGAGGTTTATCCTCATTGCTGCGCAGAAGAATTATGTCCTTGATGCACTGCTAGGTGACAGACCTATTGCAGGAGCAGATGCAGACGTTATGAACGTTTGGCTAGCTCAATATGATGACTACTTGATAGTTTAGTGCACCATGCTTAACGGCTTAGAATCAGGATTTCAAGGACATTTTGAACGTCATGGACCATATGAGATGTTCCAGAAATTGAAGTTGATATTTCATGCAAATACCCGAGTTGAGAGATATGAAGTCTCCAACAAGTTCTATAGCTAAAAGATGGAGAAGAATCGCTCAACTAGTGAGCATGTGCTCAGATTGTCTGGGTACTTCAATCGCTTGAATCAAGTGGAAGTTATTCTTCCAGATAAGAAAGTGATTGACAGAAAGTTAGTAGAACTTCGTGATGAACTATAGTATGCAAGGGATGACGAAAACGATTCCCGAGCTCTTCGTGATGTTGAAATCAACGAAGGTAGAAATCAAGAAAGAGCATCAAGTGTTGATGATTGACAAGACCACTAGTTTCAAGAAAAGGGCAAAGGGAAAGAAAGGGAACTTCAAGTGGAAAGACAAGCAAGTTGTCACTCCTGCGAAGAAGCCCAAAGCTGGACCATAGCCTGAAACTAAGTGCTTACACTACAAAGGAAATAGTCACTGGAAGCGGAAATGCCCTGAATATTTGGTAGATAAGAAGGATGGCAAAGTGAACAAGGGTATATTTGATATACAGGTTATTAATGTGTGCCTTGCTAGTGTTTATAGTAGCCCCTGAGTATTTGATACTTGTTCGATTGCTAAGATTAGTAACTCGAAACAGGAGTTACAGAATAAACAGAGACTAGTTGAAGGGGAAGTGATGATGAGTGTTGGAAGTAGTTCCAAGATTGATATGATCATCATCGCACACTCCCTATACTTTCGGGATTAGTGTTAAACCTAAATAAATGTTATTTGGCGTTTACGTTGAGCATGAATATGATTTGATCATGTTTATTGCAATACGGTTATTCGTTTAAAATCAGAGAATAATTGTTGTTCTGTTTACATGAGTAAAACCTTCAATGGTCATACACCCAATGAAAATAGTTTGTTGGATCTCGATCGTGATGATACACATATTCATAATATTGATGCCAAAAAAATGCAAAGTTAATAATGATAGTGCAACTTATTTGTGGCACTGCCGTTTGGGTCATATCGGTGTAAAGCGCATGAAGAAACTCCATAAAGATGGATTTTTGGAATCACTTGGTTATGAATCATTTGATGCTTGCGAACCGTGCCTTTTGGGCAAAATGACTAAAACTCCATTCTCCGGAACAATGGAACGAGCTACAAACTAGTTGGAAATAATACATACAGATGTATGCGATCCAATGAGTATTGATGCTCGTGGCAAGTATCGTTATTTTCTGACCTTCACAGGATGATTTGAGCAGATATGGGTATATCTACTTGATGAAACATAAGTCTGAAATAGTTGAAAGGTTCAAAGAATTTCAGAGTGAAGTGGAAATCATCGTA
Source organism: Triticum aestivum (assembly GCF_018294505.1). NCBI lineage: Eukaryota > Viridiplantae > Streptophyta > Magnoliopsida > Poales > Poaceae > Triticum > Triticum aestivum. The sequence goes on along the minus strand of NC_057807.1, from coordinate 479,047,076 downwards.
ACAAGAAAATAAAGTTTCTGCGATCTGATCACGGAGACGAATATTTGAGTTACGAGTTTGGTCTTCAATTAAAACAATGTGAAATAGTTTCACAGCTCACGCCACCCGGAACACCACAACGTTATGGTGTGTCCGAACGTCGTAACCGCACTTTATTGGATATGGTGCGATCTATGATGTCTCTTACTGATTTACCAATATTGTTTTGGGGTTATGCTTTAGAGACAGCCGCATTCACGTTAAATAGGGCACCATCAAAATCCGTTGAGACGACGCCTTATGAACTGTGGTTTGGCAAGAAACCAAAGTTGTCGTTTCTTAAAGTTTGGGGCTGCGATGCTTGTGTGAAGAAACTTCAACCAGATAAGCTCGAACCCAAATCGGAGAAATGTGTCTTCATAGGATATCCAAAAGAGACTGTTGGATACACCTTCTATCACAGATCCGAAGGCAAGACATTCGTTGCTAAGAATGGATCCTTTCTAGAGAAGGAGTTTCTCTCGAAAGAAGTGAGTGGGAGGAAAGTAGAACTTGATGAGATAACTGTATCTACTCCCTTATTGGAAAGTAGTTCATCACGAGAACCGGTTCCTGTGACGACTACACCAATTAGTGAGGAAGCTAATGATATTGATCATGAACTTCAGATCAAGTTTCTGCTGAACCTCGTAGGTCTACCAGAGTGAGATCCGCACCAGAGTGGTACGGTAATCCTATTTTGGAAGTCATGTTACTTGACCATAATGAACCTACGAACTATGAGGAAGCGATGATGAGCCCAGATTCCGCAAAATGGCTAGAGGCCATGAAATCTGAGATGGGATCCATGTATGAAAACAAAGTATGGACTTTGGTTGACTTGCCCGATGATCGGCAAGCCATTGAGAATAAATGGATCTTTAAGAAGAAGACTGTCGCTGATGGTAATGTAACTGTCTATAAAGCTCGACTTGTTGCGAAAGGTTTTCTACAAGTTCAAGGGGTTGACTACGATGAGACTTTCTCACCCGTAGCGATGCTTAAGTCTGTCCGAATCATGTTAGCTATTGCTGCATTTCATGATTATGAAATTTGGCAAATGGATGTCAAGACTGCATTCTTGAATGGATTTTTAGAAGAAGAGTTGTATATGATGCAACCGGAAGGTTTTGTTGATCCAAAAGGTACTAACAAAGTATGCAAGCTCCAACGTTCCATTTATGGACTGGTGCAAGCATCTCGGAGTTGGAATAAACGCTTTGATAGTGTGATCAAAGCATATGGTTTTATACAGACTTTTGGAGAAGCCTGTATTTACAAGAAAGTGAGTGGGAGCTCTGTAGCATTTCTAGTTTTATATGTCGATGACATATTATTAATTGGAAATGATATAGAATTTCTGGATAGCATAAAGGGATACTTGAATAAAAGTTTTTCAATGAAAGACCTCGGTGAAGCTGCTTACATATTGGGCATCAAGATCTATAGGGATAGATCAAGACGCTTAATAGGACTTTCACAAAGCACATACCTTGATAAATTTTTGAAATAGTTCAAAATATAATAGTCAAAGAAGGAGTTTTTGCCTATGATGCAAAGGTGTGAAGTTGAGTAAGACTCAAGAACCGACCATGGCAGAAAATAGAAAGAGAATGAAAAGTCATTACCTATGCCTCAGTCATAGGTTCTATATAGTATGCTATGCTATGTACCAGACCTATTGTATATTCTGCCCTGGTTTGGCAAGGGAGTACAATAGTGATCTAGGAGTAGATCACTGGACATTGGTCAAAATTATCCTTAGTGGAATAAGGATATGTTTCTCGATAATGGAAGTGATAAAAGAGCTCGTCGTAAAAGTTACAACGATACAAGCTTTTACACCGATCCAGATGACTCTAAGTCTCAATCTGGATACATATGGAAAGTGGGAGCAATTAGCTAGAGTAGCTCCGTGCAGAGAATTGTAGACATAGAATATTTGCAAAATACATGCGGCTCTGAATGTGACAGAACCGTTAAGTAAGCTTCTCTCACGAGCAAAACATGATCATACCTTTGTACTCTTTGGGTGTTAATCACATAGCAATGTGAACTAGATTATTGACTCTAGTAAACCCTTTGGGTGTTGGTCGCATGAAGATGTGAACTATGGGTGTTAATCATATACAGATATGAATATTGGTGTTAAATCACATGGTGATGTGAACTAGATTATTGACTCTAGTGCAAGTGGGAGACTGAAGGAAATATGCCCTAGAGGCAATAATAAAGTTATTATTTATTTCCTTATTTCATGATAAATGTTTATTATTCATGCTAGAATTGTATTAACCGGAAACATAATACATGTGTGAATACATAGACAAACATAGTGTCACTAGTATGCCTCTACTTGACTAGCTCGTTTATCAAAGATGGTTATGTTTCCTAGCCATGGACAAAAGAGTTGTCATTTGATTAACGGGATTACATCATTAGGAGAATGATGTGATTGACATGACCCATTCCGTTAGCCTAGCACTTGATCGTTTAGTATGTTGCTATTGCTTTCTTCATGACTTATACATGTTCCTATAACTATGAGATTATGCAACTCCCATTTACCGGAGGAACACTTTGGGTGCTACCAAACGTCACAACGTAACTGGGTGATTATAAAGGAGTACTACAGGTGTCTCCAAAGGTACATGTTGGGTTGGCGTATTTCGAGATTAGGTTTTGTCACTCCGATTGTCGGAGAGGTATCTCTGGGCCCTCTCGGTAATGCACATCACTATAAGCCTTGCAAGTAATGTAGCTAATGAGTTAGTTACGGAATGATGCATTACGTAACGAGTAAAGAGACTTGCCGGTAACGAGATTGAACTAGGTATTGGATACTGACGATCGAATCTCGGGCAAGTAACATACCGATGACAAAGGGAACAACGTATGTTGTTATGCGGTTTGACCGATAAAGATCTTCGTAGAATATGTAGGAGCCAATATGGGCATCCAGGTTCCGCTATTGGTTATTGACCAAGAATAGTTCTAGGTCATGTCTACATAGTTCTCGAACCCGTAGGGTCCGCACGCTTAACGTTACGATGACAGTTTTATTATGAGTTTATAAGTTTTGATGTACCGAAGGAGTTCGGAGTCCCGGATGAGATCTGGGACATGACGAGGAGTCTCGAAATGGTCGAGACATAAAGATCGATATATTGGACGACTATATTCAGAGTTCGGAAAGGTTCCGAGTGATTCGGGTATTTATCGGAGTACGAGAGAGTTACGGGAATTCGCCGGGGAGAAGTATTGGGCCTTATGGGCCATACGGGAAAGAGAGAGGGGCTGCCTAGGGCAGGCCTCGCGACCCCCAAGGCCTAGTCCGAATTGGACTAGGGGGAGGGGCCGCACCCCCTCCTTCCTTCCCTTCTCTCTTCCCTTTCCTTCTCTCCTACTCCTACTACATGGAAGGTCTCCTAGTTGGACTAGGAAAGGAGGGAGTCCTACTCCCGGTGGGAGTAGGACTCCTCCCTGGCGCGCCCTCCCTTGGCCGGCCGCCTCCTCCCCCTTGCTCCTTTATATACGGGGGCAGGGGGCACCCCATGACACACAAGTTGATCTACGGATCGTTCCTTAGCCGTGTGCGGTGCCCCCTTCCACCATATTCCACCTCGGTCATATCGTCGCGGAGTTTAGGCGAAGCCCTGCGCCGGTAGAACATCATCATCGTCACCACGCCGTCGTGCTGACATAACTCATCTCCAGAGCCTTTGCTGGATCGGAGGGCCGGAGATCGTCATCAAGCTGAACGTGTGCTGAACTCGGAGGCCCCGTACGTTTGGTGCTTGGATCGGTCGGATCGTGAAGACGTACGAATACATCAACCGCGTTGTGCTAACGCTTCCGCTTACGGTCTACGAGGTACATGGACGAACACTCTCCTCTCTTGTTGCTATATCATCACCATGATCTTGCGTGTGCGTAGGAATTTTTTTGAAATTACTACGTTCCCCAACAATGTTTCCCAAAGTCATTGCCACCAAGCTGCTAGAGCTTCATGATGAACTATAACATATCAGGGATAGATATGATGATCCTTGAAGTACTCGCGATGTTTGACACCGCGAAAGTAGAATTCAAGTAGGAGCATCAATTGTTGATGGTTAGTAAAACCACTAGTTTCAAAAAGGGCAAGGGCAAGAAGGGATACTTCATGAAACGGCAAATCAGCTGCTGCTCTAGTGAAGAAACCCAAGGTTGAACCCAAACCCGAGACTAAGTGCTTCTGTAATAAGGGGAACAACCACTAGAGCAGAATTACCCAAGATACTTGGTAGATGAGAACGCTGGCAAGGTCGATAGAAGTATATTGGATATACATTATGTTAATGTGTACTTTACTAGTACTCCTACCAGGGTATTAGATACTGGTTCGGTTGCTAAGTGTTAGTAACTTGAAATTAAAGGCTACGGAATAAACGGAGACTAGCTAAAGATGAGCTGACGATATGTGTTGGAAGTGTTTTCCAATCTTGAAGTGATCAAGCATCGCACGCTCCCTCTACCACCGAGATTGGTGTTAAACCTAAATAATTGTTATTTGGTGTTTGCGTTGAGCATAGACATGATTGGATTATGTCTATTGCAATACGGTTATTCATTTAAGGAGAATAATGGTTACTCTGTTTATTTGAATAATACCTTCAATGGTCTTGCACCTAAAATGAATGGTTTATTGAATCTCGATCGTAGTGATACACATGTTCATGCCAAAAGATATAAGATAGTAATGATAGTACCACCTACTTGTGGCACTGCCATGTAAGTCATATTGGTATAAAACGCATGAAGAAGCTCCATGTTGATGGATCTTTGGACTCACTCGTTTTGAAAAGTTTGAGAGATGCGAACCATGTCTATTGGTGTATATGCATGAAGAAACTCCATGCAAATGGATCGTTTGGACTCACTTGATTTTGAATCACTTGAGACATGAAAATCATACCAAATGGGCAAGATGACTGAAAGCCTCGTTCTCAGTAAAATGGAACAAGAAAGCAACTTGTTGGAAGTAATACATTTTGATGTGTACGGTCCAATGAGTGCTGAGGCACGCAGTGGATATCGTTATGTTCTTACTTCACGGATGATTTGAGTAGATACTGAGTATATTTACTTGATGAAACACAAGTCTGAATTATTGAATGGTTCAAGTAATTTCAGAGTGAAGTTGAAGATCATCGTGACAAGAGGATAAAATGTCTATGATATGATCATAGAGATGAGTATCTGAGTTACGAACTTTGGCACACAATTAAGACATTGTGGAAATTGTTTCACAATTAATACCGCCTGGAACACCATAGTGTGATGGTGTGTCCGAACATCATAGTTGCACCCTATTGGATATGGTGCGTACCATGATGTCTCTTATCGAATTACCACTATCGTTCATGGGTTAGGCATTAGAGACAACCGCACTCACTTTAATAGGGCACCACGTAATTCCGTTGAGACGACACCGTTTGAACTATGGTTTGGAGAAACCTAAGTTGTCATTTCTTAAAAGTTTGGGGCTGCGACGCTTATGTGAAAAAGTTTCAGGTTGATAAGCTCGAACCCAAAGCGGATAAAATGCATCTTCATAGGACACCCAAAACTGTTGGATACACCTCCTAATTCAGATCCGAAAGCAATAGGGATTGTTTCTTGAATCGGGTCCTTTCTCGAGGAAAAGTTTGTCTCGGAAAGTTGAGTGGGAGCATGGTGGAGACTTGATGAGGTTATTGAACCATCACTTCAACTAGTGTGTAGCAGGGCACAGGAAGTTGTTCCTGCGGCGCCCACACCAATTGAAATAGAAGCTTATGATAGTGATCATGAAGTTTCGGATCAAGTCACTACCGTACCTCGTAGGGTGACAAGGATGCGTATTACTTCAGAGTGGTACAGTAATCCTGTCTTGAAGGTCATGTTGCTAGACAACAAAATGAACCTGCGAGCTATGGAGAAGCGATGGTGGGCCCATATTCCGACAAATGGTTAGAAGCCGTGAAATCTGAGATAGGATCCATGTATCAGAAAAAAGCATGGACTTTGGTGGACTTGCCCGATGATCGGCAAGCCATTGAGATAAATGGATCTTTAAGAAGAAGACGGACGTGGACGGTAATGTCACCGTGTATGAAGCTTGACTTGTGGCAAAGAGTTTTTCACAAGTTCAAGGAGTTGACTACGATGAGATTTTCTCATCCGTAGCGATGCTTAAGTCCGTCGGAATCATGTTAGCATTAGTTGCATTTATGAAATCTGGCAGATGGATGTCAAAATGAGTTTCCTTACCAGTTTTCGTAAGGAAAGGTTGTATGTGATACAATCATAAAGGTTTTGTCGATCCTAAGGATGCTAAAAGGTATGCTATCTCCAGCGATCCTTCCTTGGACTAGAGCAAGCATCTCGGAGTCAGAATATGCGCTTTGATGAGATGATCAAAGATTTTGGGTTTATACAAAGTTTATGAGAAACTTGTATCTCCAAAGAAGTGAGTGGGAGCACTATAGAATTTCTGATGAGTATATGTTGTTGACATATTGTGGATCAGAAATGATGTAGAATTTATGGAAAGAAAATAGGGTTATTTGAAAAGTATTTTTCAAGGGAAAACCTGGTTTAAGCTACTTGAACATTGAGCATTAATATCTATAAGGATAGATCAAAAACCGCTTAATGGTACTTTCAAATGAGCACATACCTTGACATGATCTTGAAGATGGATCAGTCAAGGAAGGAGTTCTTGCCTGAGTTGTAAGGAATGAAGTTAAGACTTAAAGCTCGACCATGGCAGAAGAAAGAGGAAGGACGAAGGTCGTCCCCTATGCTTTTGACATAGGCTCTATACGGTATGCCATGCTGAGTACCGCACCCGATGTGTGCCTTGCCACATGTCTGGCAAGAGGGTACAAAGGTGATTAAGGAGTGGATCACCAGACAACGGTCAAGATTGTCCTTGGAGTAATAAGGATATGTTTCTCGATTATGGAGGTGATAAAGAGTTCGGCGTAAAGGGTTACGTCGATGCAAGCTTTAACACCTATCCGAATGACTCTGAGTAGCAAACCGGATAAGTATAGTGGAGCAACCATTTGGAATAGCTCCAAGTGGAGCGTGGAAGCAGCATTTACAATATGACCTAGAGATTTGTGAAGTACATACGGATCTGAATGTTGCAGACCCGTTGACTAAAACCTCTCTCACAAGCAAAACATGATCAAACCCCAGAACTCATTGAGTCTTAGTCACATGATGATGTGAACTAGTAAATTCTTTGGATGTTGGCCACATGACGATGTGACCTATGAGTGTACATGGTGATGTGAACTAGATTATTGACTCTAGTGCAAGTGGGAGACTGTTGGAAATATGCCCTAGAGGCAATAATAAATTAGTTATTATTATTATATTTCCTTGTTCATGATAATTGTTTATTGTCCATGCTATAATTGTATTGATAGGAAACTCAGATACATGTGTGGATACATAGACAACACCATGTCCCTAGTAAGCCTCTAGTAGACTAGCTCGTTGATCAATAGATGGTTACGGTTTCCTGACCATGGACATTGGATGTCGTTGATAACGGGATCACATCATTAGAAGAATGATGTGATGGACAAGACCCAATCCTAAGCCTAGCACAAAGATCGTGTAGTTCGTATGCTAAAGCTTTTCTAGTGTCAAGTATCATTTCCTTAGACCATGAGATTGTGCAACTCCCGGATACCGTAGGAATGCTTTGGGTGTACCAAACGTCACAATGTAACTGGGTGGCTATAAAGGTGCACTACGGGTATCTCCGAAAGTGTCTGTTGGGTTGGCATGAATCGAGACTGGAATTTATCACTTTGTGTGACGGAGAGGTATCTCTGGGCCCACTCGGTAGGACATCATCATAATGTGCACAATGTGACCAAGGGGTTGATCACGGGATAATGTGTTACGGAACGAGTAAAGAGACTTGCTGGTAACGAGATTGAACACGGTATCGGGATACCGACGGTCGAATCTCGGGTAAGTACTATACCGCTAGACAAAGGGAATTGTATACGGGATTGCTTGAATCCTTGACATCGTGGTTCTTCCGATGAGATCATCGTGGAACATGTGGGAGCCAACATGGGTATCCAGATCCCGCTGTTGGTTATTGGCTAAGAGCTGTCTCGGTCATGTCTGCATGATTCCCGAACCCGTAGGGTCTACACACTTAAGGTTCGGTGACGCTAGAGTTGTTATGGGAATTAGTGTGCAGTTACCGAATGTTGTTCGGAGTCCCAGATGAGATCCCGGACGTCACGAGGAGCTCCGGAATGGTCCGGAGGTAAATATTTATATATGGGAAGTCCTATTTTGGCCACCGGAAAATGTTCGAGATTTTTCAGTATTGTACTGGGAAGGTTCTAGAAGGTTCCGGAGTGGGGCCCACCTGCATGGGGGGACCCACATGAACGTGGGTAGTGGGGTCAAGGCCCCACACCCCTAGTCAAGGTGCACCAAGATCCCCCCTTAGAAGGAATAAGATCATATCCCGAAGGGATAAGATCAAGATCCCTAAAAAGGGGGGATAACAATCGGTGGGGAAGGAAATGATGGGATTTCTTTCCTCCCACCTTTGCCAACGCCCCAATGGACTTGGAGGGCAAGAAACCAGCCCCCTCCACCCCTATATATAGTGGGGAGGCGCATGGGAGCTTCACCCTTGCCCCTGGCGCAGCCCTCTCCCTCCCCAGCACCTCCTCCTCCTCCGTAGTGCTTGGCGAAGCTCTGCCGGAGAACTGCAAGCTCCACCACCACGCCGTCATGCTTCCGGATCTCTCCCTCAACTTCTCCTCTTCCCTTGCTGGATCAAGAAGGAGGAGACGTCCCCGGGCTGTACGTGTGTTGGACGCGGAGGCGCCGTCCGTTCGGCGCTAGATCAGATCTTCCGCGATTTGAATCGCCGCGAGTACGACTCCATCAACCACGTTCTTGTAACGCTTTCGCTTAGCGATCTTCAAGGGTATGAAGATGCACTCTCCTTCCCCTCGTTGCTAGATTACTCCATAGATTGATCTTGGTGATGCGTAGAAGTTTTTTGAATTTCTGCTACGTTCCCCAACAGTGGCACCATAAACTAGGTCTATGCGTAGTTTCTATGCACGAGTAGAACACAAAGTAGTTGTGGGTGTTGATTTTGTTCAATATGCTTACCGTTACTAGTCCAATCCTGATTCGGCGGCATTGTGGGATGTAGCGGCCCGGACCGACCTTACACGTACACTTACGTGAGACAGGTTCCACCGACTGACATGCACTTGTTGCATAAGGTGGCTAGCGGGTGCCAGTCTCTCCCACTTTAGTCGGATCGGATTCGATAAAAAGGGTCCCTATGAAGGGTAAATAGCAATTGACATATCACGTTGTGGTTTTTGCGTAGGTAAGAAACGTTCGTGCTAGAAACCCATAGCAGCCACGTAAAACATGCAAACAACAATTAGAGGACGTCTAACTTGTTTTTGCAGGGTATGCTATGTGATGTGATATGGCCAAGAAGAATGTGATGAATGATATGTGATGTATGAGATTGATCATGTTCTTGTAATAGGAATCACGACTTGCATGTCGATGAGTATGACAAGCGGCAGGAGCCATAGGAGTTGTCTTTATTTATTGTATGACATGCGTGTCATTGAACAACGCCATGTAATTACTTTAGTTTATTTCTAACCGGTAGCCATAGTAGTAGAAGTAATAAGTTGGCGAGACAACTTCATGGAGACACGATGATGGAGATCATGATGATGGAGATCATGGTGTCATGCCGGTGATGATGATGATCATGGAGCCCCGAAGATGGAGATCAAAAGGAGCAATATGATATTGGCCATATCATGTCACTATTTGATTGCATGTGATGTTTATCATGTTTATACATCTTATTTGCTTAGAACGACGGTAGTAAATAAGATGATCCCTCATTAAAATTTCAAGAAAGTGTTCCCCCTAACTGTGCACCGTTGCGAAAGTTCGTCGTTTCGAAGCACCACGTGATGATCGGGTGTGATAGATTCTAACATTCACATACAACGGGTGTAAGCCAGATTTACACACGCGAAACACTTAGGTTGACTTGACGAGCCTAGCATGTACAGACATGGTCTCGGAACACAAGAGACCGAAAGGTCGAGCATGAGTCGTATAATAGATACGATCAACATGAAGATGTTCACCGATGATGACTAGTCCATCTCACGTGATGATCGGACACGGCCTAGTTGACTCGGATCATGTAATCACTTAGATGACTAGAGGGATGTCTATCTGAGTGGGAGTTCATAAGATGAACTTAATTATCCTGAACATAGTCAAAAGATCTTTGCAAATTATGTCGTAAGCTCGCGCTTTAGTTCCACTGTTTAGATATGTTCCTAGAGAAAATTTAGTTGAAAGTTGATAGTAGCAATTATGCAGACTGGGTCCGCGAACTGAGGATTGTCCTCATTGCTTCATAGAAGGCTTATGTCCTTAATGCACCGCTCGGTGTGCTGGACCTCGAACGTAGTCTGTGGATGTTGCGAACATCTGACATACACGTTTTGATAACTACGTGATAGTTCAGTTAAATGGTTTAGAGTAGAGGCACCAAAGACGTTTTCGAAACGTCGCGAAACATATGAGATGTTTCGAGGGCTGAAATTGGGATTTCAGGCTCGTGCCCATGTCAAGAGGTATGAGACCTCCGACGATTTTCTAAGCCTGCAAACTAAGGGAGAAAAGCTCAATCGTTGAGCTTGTGCTCAGATTGTTTGAGTACAACAATCACTTTAATCGAGTGGGAGTTGATCTTCCAGATGAGATAGTGATGTTTCTCCAAAGTCATTGCCACCAAGCTGCTAGAGCTTCGTGATGAACTATACCATATCAAGGATAGATATGATGATCCTTGAAGTACTCGCGATGTTTGACACCGCGAAAGTAGAAGTCAAGTAGGAGCATCAATTATTGATGGTTAGTAAAACCACTAGTTTCAAAAAGGGCAAGGGCAAGAAGGGATACTTCATGAAACGGCAAATCAGCTGCTGCTCTAGTGAAGAAACCCAAGATTGAACCCAAACCCGAGACTAAGTGCTTCTGTAATAAGGGGAACAACCACTGGAGCAGAATTACCCTAGATACTTGGTAGATAAGAAGGCTGGCAAGGTCGATAGAAGTATATTGGATATAAATTATGTTAATGTGTACTTTACTAGTACTCCTAGTAGCACCAGGGTATTAGATACCGGTTCGGTTGCTAAGTGTTGGTAACTCGAAATAAAAGGCTGCGGAGTAGACGGAGACTAGCTAAAGGTGAGCTGGCGATATGTGTTGGAAGTTTTCCAAGCTTGATGTGATCAAGCATCGCACGCTCCCTCTACCATCGAGATTGGTGTTAAACCCAAATAATTGTTATTTTGTGTTTGCGTTGAGCATAGACATGATTGGATTATGTCTATCGCAATACAGTTATTCATTTCGGGAGAATAATGGTTACTCTGTTTGTACGCTGGCAAGGGCAAGAGCAAGGCCGAAGACGTCTAGGGCAGCATGCCGGGCGGCAGCAGGTGGGCGCAGACTTTTTTTAATGTTTTATTTAATGTTTATTAGGTTTAGGTGGACTTTGGCCGGCGTTTGACCGGCCACTTTATGTTTAATTATTTTTATTTCGTGCAGCTTGTTTTTCCACTGCGGCACATTTGGGTCGGCCTCCTCGTTGGGCGGTCAAGCCGACCCATTTTAAAATGCGGACACGCACGTCCGTCTGGCCGATCCAAACGGATAAAAAGCGGACAAAGCGCGCATCAGTTGGGTCGCTTCGTTGGAGTTGCTTTTAGGGCATCTAACAAGACCCTAAAAATCCATAACTCCTTGTACTAGCATCTTGGACAAAGTTATAATAAACCCAAGCTAACCAAATCCTCAAACATATAACTCGTTAACTTTTTTGAGTATTTAAGCCTTGGAAGAATTCTTTTTTGCTCAAATTTGAGCAGGCAACATCAATTCTTCGTATAACTTTCTCTTCCCCTCCGACGCCAACTAGTTTGACCTCCCCAGCAACCGTCGTGGCATCGCTAGTGCACCCCATGCCGAACTCCAGCCAGATTGCGGCAAAGTTTATCTTCGCTTTCTCGTTTTCCCTATCGTCCCCAGCCGCGACCACCGCGCGCTCCTTCCCACCGTCCCCAGCCATGACACACACACACACACACACACACACACACCCCTACTAAAGAGAAAATGATTGTTGGCCTCCATCATTGATTCAGACGAATCGTTGCATCCCGGACCACACCATCGTGCTACTAGGAGCATGAAGAGGAGAAAACCCCATTCAGAAGAAGAAGTGCCCGAATATGGCCCCATGGAGGATGAATGTCACCGACTTTCTCGACCCCATCTAGCCACACCATGGGTGTGTGATGGTACCTCCGTCGAGAGAAGCGTAGAAAGGACGGGTTGATCCTAGGTGCACCGTCGATTAGGAGTTACCTGGGCTCTTCGATTGAGCTCACTCTGCCATTGAACGACATTGGCTACTAGCGGATCATTTCTTTAGCTGACTTAGGGACAATTTTGGTGGTGCATAGAGCGATGACAGGGCCAAACAATCGATGGCCGCCAAGGATATAGAAGATCCAAGTCTTCCGCATTAGGTGGTTGACGCGGTCGAGCTTTAGGTGACCACCTGTCGAAAGCTGGGATCAACAACATGGCCGACTGCCGAACACAAAGACATTGATGCCAAGCCTCACGTCGGAGTTTTGCAGTCCAGGGGCGGCAAGATCAATAGCCATGGCAGCACAGCCGAGTTCAATAAACCGGTTGCCGACGAAGTCATGGCTTATAGGTCAAATCTGTGACATCATGCGAAATAACTTAGGTTTAGAATTTGTATTCCGGTGCATCATTGTGATGCGGGCTCCTCCTCCTTATATGTGCATCATTGTGACGCGTCCAAAATATGGATCTCTAACGACCGAGATTACAGCAGGTTTAGTTATGATACGACTTGGGCTATACGTTAGCTAACTGTAATCGGGCACCCTCGGCTAAGCCTTAAACCCCCTCGTCTCCCTCACCACCCCATTTCCCCACCTCCGCTAGGGTTTTCGTTTTGCACCATGGCCTCGGCGTCGCGCGCGCTCCTTCTGTCCCGGTTCTCGCCCCTCCCCGCCGCCGCCTCCCACTCCCTCCGCCCACTCGCCGCCGCGGGGAGCCTCCTCCCGGCGCCGCTGATCCCGTCCCCGGCCGCGGCGGCCAGGCGGTTCGCGACGTAGCCCGCGCACTCGTCGCTGCGGGACTCTTCCCCGAACTGGAGCAACCGCCCGCCCAAGGAGACGATCCTCCTCGACGGGTGCGACTTCGAGCACTGGCTCGTCGTCATGGAGCCACCCCCAGGCGAGGGCGCCAACCCCGACATTCCCCGCGACGAGATCATCGACAGCTACATCAAGACCCCCGCTCAGGTCGTCGGAAGGTATGAATCCCAGTACCACTACCACATTCCCCTCCCGTGCTGACGCATGCCTCACATCCTCGAGGTTCTGGAGCATAGCCTCCAATTTGTGTGTACAGAGAAGTGAAAAGTACCGGTTTCTGCTAGCAAGGTTTCTCTGATAAGCATATTAGAGGAGATTGTGCTAGTAGTTCCAGTCTATTTTTCATTATTGACTATGGCAGTCTGCTTATGATAGAATGGGAAATCCATTTGTCGGTCAGTGTTAGTGAGGTCTCATTTTGATGTTATTGACTACGTGAATCTTCCTATTGACAGAATGGGAAGTTCATATTGTCGATCTGTGTTGTGAGGTCTCATTTTGATGCACAGCTATATTTGAAAGTGTTTGGAAATTAGCGGGCGAGGAACTGGGTTGAAGATTGGTAGATGAAGTTTGGTTATTTTGTAGATTTATTATTTATGGAGGTGATTTATTGATTTGATGTGTTATGACTCAGAGTTGTTGAAGTGCGATAAGTGTACCTTACCTAGCTGTTTTTGTGTCATTTAGTCATTTACATGATGATTTCTATGCATGTTCTTTCAAGAATCACACTCAATCATTTGTGCGGATGGTGATTCTGGCTTGAGGACCATGCTTGGTATCAGTTATTTGTATGTACATAGACAACTATCAGTGCACTAACTTCCTTGGACTCTGTTGCAGTTTCACCATTTCTTTGTAATTTTGTTTGCCTCTCTGAACCATAACGACTCATTGCTTTGAGGAGAACAGAACAGAGTTCTCCTTGATGTCTTGGTTGTCTCCAGTCCTACCATGAAATGTGTTTTAAGTCATCTTTGTGCTTCATAACATATCTGTATCTTGAATCTTTCCTATGTTCCAGTGAAGAAGAAGCAAGGATGAAGATCTACTCTGTGTCAACTCGGCATTATTTTGCTTTTGGAGCCCTAGTATCTGAGGAACTCTCCTATAAACTTAAAGGTATTGGTCATTACATGAAATTTTTGGTATGGCATCTTTTTATGAAGGTGACTTCACATGGTCTCCGTGTAATCTCATGCCTCTAAATTATTATCTCCAGAGTTGCCTAAGGTCCGCTGGGTCCTTCCTGATTCATACCTGGATGTCAGAAACAAGGACTATGGAGGTAATGATTATGTTCTTCCTATCTTACTTGTCCACTATAAGACTAGCTACAGTGGGAGTAACTTCAGCAGTAACATCGAGTCCACTAAGCAAATTTGCTTATGTGGCAATGAGTTAATGAGGAGAGAGGTAGTTATAGTAACTTAGCTAGTTACTGTAACATCACATGTCCCAATGCAATATGAGCCTATAACCTAATAAATGAACCTTTGCATGTTACCACACTTAGGCTGGTTGTAAGGCTGGTTGTAATGGGAGTATCATAGCTAGTATCATGCATGCCAACTAGGCAACTTTGATGAGGTGACATAGAATTAAATGAAGTAAGAGAGGATTGAGTATCATATCATGATACCGTATCATAATAAATGCTACACTAGTATGTGTCATGCATGGCAATAAATAAAGTCATCTATGATACTAACATATGATACTATGCATTAGGGAGGTAGTATCATACACTAGTATCATATGCATGATACTAACTTATGATACTACCCATTACAACCAGCCTAATGGGAGTATCATAGCTAGTATCATGCATGCCAACTAGGCAACTTTGATGAGGTGGCATAGAATTAAATGAAGTAAGAGAGGGTTGAGTATCATATCATGATACTGTATCATAATAAATGCTACACTAGTATGTGTCATGCATGGCAATAAATAAAGTCATATGTGATACTACCATATGATACTATGCATTAGGGAGGTAGTATCATACACTAGTATCATATGCATGATACTAACTTATGATACTACCCATTACAACCAGCCTTATGTTACTACCCACTATGAAGGTAGTAACATAGTCTAGGAATTTGTGTATGTTACTAGCGTATGTTACTATGCATTGTGGCTAGTCTAATATTTTGAAATGGTTGCTGCTTACCCCTGATTAGTTAATAGATTTACCACTCTCTGCTGCTATTTATTATGTTGTGTTATGAGCATCTATCTTAATTGCATGTTCTAGACCTAGGAATTTTGAGAATCCCTATATAATATTTCTATTTTAGGATGTAATTTCGTGTAGCACATGCTTCTAGGAATTGTATTTTTACTCAAAGTCTTAAGACATGCTTTACCTTCCAGATTATTTTTCCATTTATTGATTAATGATCATTGTTGGTATCCTTCCTATTTGTGCTGCAATTCCTGTAGCCTTTTGCATTATAGTTTAGCAGTAAACTGTAGTGGTGAACATCTCATCATTGGTATCATGTGGAGTTTTCTAGTATTTGAGTATACTCTTCACTGCTCTCCGTACCTTCATTTCTACCGTATGTAGTAAAGGATGTCACCAATATGTATGATATCTATTCAATAACAGAAATGAAGATTGGTGACAACTTTATTTACTGGTAAGTAACTAGGAGGTTATGTTGGCCAGTGTTACCAACCGCAAACTTCTGTTTGTGATGAAACCTGAATATTACACAGTACACTTAAAATTTATTGGGTGCTATATATGGCAGCCAGCGTTTCTGTAGTTGCTAGTGTTTGTTTAAAATATATATAGTCCTCCTAGTCGTGTGCGTTTTTGGCTGCAAGTTGTCTCTCTTATTAACATATCAAGTGTTTGTCGTTCTGTCTTGGCTTTCTAGGCTCCTTGAGGTGGCAGCTTTAACATCTTAACCTGTTGTGTGTTCCCTGGATGATTTGAGATTGTGCAACATATTCATTTTTCATCTTCTTCACATGGTAAAGATATATGGGTGTATCTCATGCCTTTTCTTGTATTTCAGGGGAACCATTTATTGATGGGCAAGCTGTTCCATACGATCCCAAATACCATGAGGAATGGGTGATTAACAATCGTCGTGCTAATGAACCCCGGCACAAACGCGGCGACAGACCTCGCAACTTTGACAAGAGAAGGGAGAACACATATCAAAGCAGGCCTGCTCCACCAAGTTACCAGTCTCCCCGACCACCATCCCAAGAGCAAAACCAAATGCCACCCCGCGACGCTTCTCCAGTGCGCCCTACACAGGGGCCGCCACCACCAAATTACCAGCCCCATGCAGCAAACCGGCAATCAGGCTATGTTCCAGCAGGGGGACCAAACTATCAGAACACGTCACACCCTGGATACCAAGGTGCCCCAACTCCTGGGTACCAAGCTGGTAACCATGGTGGCAACATGCACGGCGTTGGTCCTAGCTATGGTGGTGGTGCACAAGGATACCAAAACATAGGCTACCAGGAGGGCAGTGGCAACTACAACAATGCCGCACCACCGACCTATGTGGGCAGGGACGGGCCAGGGAGGCATTACCAATAGAGAACACTTCTAGAAGAGCACCGCGTAGGAAGTTCGTACATGCTCTGCTCGTGTCTTGTACTCTCGTTTGTTGCTCTCATGGACTTTTATGCATGTATACTATTCTCAATCCCTAGTGCTGTTTTGAGAACTAGAATTGCCAGAAGCTTAGCTAAGTGCTCATTGTATTCCCACTTTGTCGAAATAAATACAATGCTGACTATGTTTTCGTACGTGCTCATTGTTTGTTCACTTTATATCGAAATAAACACAGTGCTGACTGCTGACTATGGTGCCAGAGCGGCAGAGCTGTTTTTTTTAGACAAAGCTGTGTTATTTGTTGATTGGCACAAAAACACGTGAAAGGCTTGGATCCTAGGCCGAAATCGAATCGCATCGAGCTTTTTTTGTGGCCCATTACACATGGAGGCCCATATTCCTAACACAACAGATCACACTCTTCATAGCCCAAGCCCAGTGAATGGAGATATTTCGGCGGCCTCAACGAAACACGGGCCCCTCTATAAATCGCGCACTCTCGCTGAAGCCTTAAACCCCGTGGTCACTCCCCATCCCATTTCCCCAATCCCCTCCCCGCTAGGGTTTTCCACCATGGCGTCGGCGTCGCGTGCGCTCCTCCTCTCCAGGGCCTCGCCCCTCCACGCCGCCGCCTCCCGCTTCCTCCGCCCGGTCGCGGCCGCGGGGAGCCTCCTCCCGGCGGCGCTGGTCCCGTCCCCCGCCGCGGCGCCCTGGGCGGCGGCGAGGCGATTCGCGACGCAGCCCGCGAACTCGTCGCTGCGGGACTCGTCCCCGAACTGGAGCAACCGCCCGCCCAAGGAGACGATCCTCCTCGACGGCTGCGACTTCGAGCACTGGCTCGTCGTCATGGAGCCGCCCCCAGGCGACGGCGCTAACCCCGATGTCACCCGCGACGAGATCATCGACGGGTACATCAAGACCCTCGCCCAGGTCGTCGGAAGGTATGGCTCACCGTACCACACCCCCCTCCCGCACTGATGCGCTCATCACGTCAGCGTAGTTTTATGGTGCGTATGTTTGGATCTGGATTCGGCGGAGGGGATTCGGGGTGGGGAATAGCGAGTGTTGGTCAGGTGGTGTAGTGGATGTTGTGCTAGCGTCTGTTGTGATACTACCTCCACTTTGTGTGTACAGAGATTGAAATTACCAGTTCCTGACCAGGGCTTTTTTAATTTATTATGCAGCAATAATGACCGCATGGATGTTTGAAATTGCTATGTTAGTTGAATACAGACGACTGTTTGATGCTCTGATCACAGTATGAGAGATCGTGCTTGTTGTTCTTAGTCTTTTATATGCAATATTGACTATGGGAGTATGGTTATGACAAGAGTGGGGATTCATTTATATGGTCTATGTGGGTTGGGTATCGTTCTGATGCACCAACATGCTTTAGGGTGTTCGGAAATTAGTGGGTGCAGAGACTCAATTGTAGATGGTCGTTGAAGTTTGGTTATTTTGTAGATTCACTTACGGGGGTTCTTTTATTGATTTCATGGGTTATGAGTCGGAATTGGAGAAGTGATAATGTGTCTGTTGTTCCTATCTCATTTTTGTGCAATTTTATCATTTAAATGCTGCTTTCACATTTATGATTTGTGATTCTTACTTGGGGATCATGCTTAGTATCTGTTTTTGGTACCTAGACAACTGTGAGTTCATTAACTTCGTTGGTGGACATCTGTTGCAGTTTAACCATTTCTTAGTAATTTTGTTTGCCTCTGGACCATAACAACTTATTGGTTTGATGAGAATAGAACATAATTCTTCTTTATGTCTTAATTGTCTCCAGTCTTAACATGAAACGTGTTTTCAGTCATCTATGTGCTATTTATAACATATCTGTATCTCAAATCTATCCTATGTCGTTCCAGTGAAGACGAAGCAAGGATGAAGATCTACTCTGTGTCAACTAGGCATTATTTTGCTTTTGGTGCCCTAGTATCTGAGGAACTCTCCTACAAACTCAAAGGTATTGATCATTACATGAAAAGTCTTGTATGTGATCTTTTTATGAAGGTGACTTAAAATGATCTTGTGTTAAATGCCCCTAAATTATTGTTTTCAGAGTTGCCTAAAGTCCGTTGGGTTCTTCCTGATTCATACCTGGATGTCAGAAATAAGGACTATGGAGGTAATGATTATGTACTATCTGACTGAATATTGACCACATTATAATAATTTTAAATGCCTGTTGCTCTTTCCCCTGACGAGGTAATAGATTTACCACTCTGTGCTGCTGCTATGATGTTGTGTTATGATTATCTTAATTGCATGTTCTAGATCTAGGAATTTTCAGAATCCCTATATAATACTTTTCCTAGATGTTGTAATTTCCTGTAGCACGTGCATTTTAGGAATTGTATTGTTACTCAAAAGGTTAATATTGTTATCCTGTCAGAATATTTTTGCATTTATTAATCAATGATCATCATTGTTATCTTGTTTGTTCTGCTGATTTGCTTCTGTACCCCGTTGATTTATAGCTAAGCATTTATCTGTTTGGTGATGAACACCTCATTGTTGTTACCGTGGAGTTTTCTAGTATTTGAGTTAAATCTTGACTGCTCTCTGTATCTTCATTCCTACAGTATATAGTAAAGGATGTAACCAGTATGTAAAATATCTTTTCAACTGAAAGAAATGGTGTTTGGTGACAACTTCGTTAATTTTTAATTGAAGTATGAGCTTATGTTGGCCCCTGTAACTTTTTGGTAACGGTAGAAACTACAAACTTCTGTCTTCTGATGAAACCTGAATATAACGGAGTACACTTAAAATTGATATGAGAGCTATATGATAGCGCTTCTGTAGTTTCCAGCTTTTGTTTAAAGTATGCATCGTCCTCCTAGAACTATATATCCTAGTACAGTATAAGACAAGGGTTATATCCTAAGATAAAAATGCAAATCTGTATGACTATCTAGCCTGTCGAGCGCTTTGTGCAAGACGATTTATAGTATCAAGTGTTTGTCATTCTGTCCTGGCAATTTGAGCCCCTTGAGGTGGCAGCTTTTAACATTGCCGTTTCTTCCCTGGATTATTTGAGCTTGTGCACTTTTTCCAGTTTTCATCAGTGTCCATATGTAAAGAGAGTGTATCTGATGCCTGTTCTTGTATTTCAGGAGAACCATTTATAGATGGACAAGCTGTTCCTTACGACCCCAAATACCATGAGGAGTGGGTGAGAAACAATGCCCGTGCCAATGAAAGATCCCGGCGCAATGACAGGCCTCGCAACTTTGACAGGTCGAGGAACTTTGAAAGGAGAAGGGAGAACACACAGGCCTACCAGAGTGGGCCTCCAAACCAAATGCCACCCCATGATGCTGCTCCTCCAAGTCGCGGTGCACAGGGCCCGCCGCCGCCTTCAGGTGCTCCACCAAATTACCAGCCCCATGCACCAAACCCACAGGCAGGCTATGCTGCAGGAGGTGGACCAAACTATCCAAATGCACCACCACCCCCTGGATACCGAGGTGCCCCAGCCCCTGGCTACCAAGCTGGCAACCAAGGTTACCAGGGTAATCCTGGTGGCAACATGCACAATGGACCCGGCCCAGCCTACCATAGCAACAACCCTGGATACCAGGGTGGAGCGCCAGGAGGCAACCCGCTGCCGCCTTTTGCAGGTGGCAACCAGCCTCCTCCCTACCAAGGCGGTGGTCCTAGCTATGGTGGTGGTGCACCAGACTACCAGGGCCAACCAGGTGGTAACCCAGGCTACCAAGGTGGCGGTAACTACAACAACGCCGCCCCTCCTCCCTACGAGGGCAGGGACGGGCCAGGGAGGAACTACCAGTAGAGAACACTGGTAGAAGAGCGCCGTTTAGGAAGTTAGTACGAGCTATGCTCGAGTCGCCCTATGTTGTTCTCGTGGACTTTTATGCATATATTCTCTATCCATAATGGTGTTTTGAGAACTAGAACTACTGCAAGCTTAGGTAAGAAGTGTTTTGTTTTTTTCTCTTTGTTGAAATAAATACAATGCTGACTATCGTATGGAGCCAGAACTTTGTTATTCGTTGCCGTATTGTAATAGCAACATGTTCTGTGTGTTCTATCGAATCACTTTTATATTCTGTCAGTGTACAAATGTGTGTAGAAACCGATAGTTGTTTCTGCATGGACCCAGAGTTCTTTTTTTTTTCACTTTAAGTTGTCGGTGGCTTGCTCCTCAAATCAAAAGAAAAGTTGTCTGTGACTTTGCTCCAGTGATTTGTGGCTTAGAGTTGTCACTTACGAGCTTTCTTCAGTATTTGGCTGAACTGTTTGTCAGATTCCCACATGTTACGCACCAGTTAGCCACTTTGTTCTCAACTATTCTGATTTCATCAAACAGAGGCCATGTAGCGCGACCTGCAGTTATGAGGGAGCTGTAGCGGTCGTGATTCGTGATTCCGAGATCCTGGTAGCATGTTTAGAAAGTAAAGCAACTAGGAAGTTCTTTGATTCAAGTGAAGCATATTGTCCAGAGGAAATTTTATGCAGAATATGGGTATGGCCAATGTTGGTACAACATTACAATTTCGGTCAAGACAAAAGAGAAAGTACGATCGTCCAGAATCAGTTCACATGTAGAAATTTTCGACTCTGACAGACATAGTAGTATTACTGATAAGCAAATTCTGATAAACACCCCATTTCAATTCCGTGGCTTGAGTGTATACATCCAAACAGAGCCTATGTCTATGCTTTCCAGTGCAAACGTTGCAAAGCTCCAAATGAGGTACTGCATCAACCCCATACATGAACACCAAAATATCACCACAACCACTAGAACATGGTTTGTTGACAAAGGCGGAGAAAACATGTATGCTTAAACTGTTAAACATGACATGATGGCCAAACAAAGATTCTTTTGGTGTACGCAATTGCAGGAGAAGAGAAGAGGAAGTTGTGAGGGGAACTAAGAGCAACTACAACGGGGCGACCCAAACGGACGCGCGCTCTATTCGCTTTTCGTCCGTTTGGGTCGGCTAGGCGGACGTGCGCGTCCGCATTTTGAAATAGGTCGGCTTGACCGACCAACGGGGAGGCTGACCCAAATGTGCCCGCATGCAAAAAAAAAAATGCTTGCACGAAATAAACATAATTAAACATTAATTAAAACATTAAAAAAAAGTCTGCGCCCGCCTTCTGCCGCCCCGCACGCTGCCCCTAGACGTCGTCGGCCTTGCCCTTGCCCTTGGCGTCGACGCCGCCGTCGCCATCGCCGGTGAGGTCGATGAAGACGGGAGTAGGGCAGCCCACCCGAACGCTGCCTGGTACGGAGCGCCTCCGCATCGTGCTGGAGCATGGCCTCGTAGCGCATCTGCTCCTCGCCGTCGGCCTGCTCCTGGCGGAGCCAGTGCGCTTTCCAGCGCTCGAGGTGGGCGGCCTCCTGCTCCGGCGTCGCGGCGAAGTGGACTAGGGGGGGGGGCGCTCACCAACTCGCGACACTGGCCCGTCCACGAGTAGGCCTCCTCCGGCCAAGTGGGTGGAGGCGCGGAGCGCTTCCGCATCGGCTCCGGCTTGGGCTGGATGGGCGGCGATGGTGGCGGTGGCGGTGGCGGCATGAACAGCGGGGTGTGGACAGAGTCCCCCGCCACCGATAGGGCGAGGGCTTGCTCCAACCCATCCCAACGCGCGTCCTCCTCGAGGCGGCTAGCCTCCAGCGCCTGCTGCAGGGCCTCCTCGAGGGAAGCCTGGTACTCCGTCTCCGCGTCCTCGTCCTCCGGCTGTACCTGCGGGGGCGGTGGTGGGAACACCGGCGGGACGACGTCGACACTCGAGGGCGAACCAAGCCTCCTAGTTGAGAGAGTCGACAACATACTCTGGCAGCCGACGCTGCTCCGGCGTAGGTGCGCGCGGCACCGGCGCACCTCGTCGTCGTGCACCCGCTGGCTCCGCGGTACCGCCAACACCGGGATCCGCTGCGGATCCAAGTGCTAATGGTGCGGCAGCGTGACGTCGGGGTAGGGGAGGGGCTGCCTGTACTCCCAGTGCCACCGTGCTTGGTGCATCGGGTGTGCAAGCGCCGGCGTTCAGGGCGGAAACGAGCCGCCGACGGAGGAGGAGGGGGAGGGGGAGCACGGGAGGACGAGGCACCGGGGGTGCACTTGCCCTTGCCCTTGCCATTGTTGCTGCCGAAGATGCCCATGACACTAGGGTTTTCTGTCGTCGGCGAGGAAGCAAGGGAGTGGTGGGGGGCCAGATGTGGACGGGAGAAGTGGATGAGGCCGGCCTCCCGCCGCACGCGTGCTTAAAAAATGAAACTTCCAGAGGCTGACAAGTGGGCCCGCTGTTGGTGGTCGTCATAAATAAGACGACCGGTGGCGGTTGGGTGGCCTACAGGTGGGGACGCGGCAGGCGCCGAGGAGACACGCTTCGCGTCCGCGCCGACGCATTCCTGACGCAATTTTGGGCCGGCGCGGACGCCATGCGGACGCGATTTGCGTTTGGGTCGGCGCGTTGAGCCTCCACTTTTATCCTCGCCGACCCAAACGGACGCACGCGGACAAAATGAGTAGCCCCATTGGAGTTGCTCTAAGCAATCCCACTGTACATAACCTCTAGGGTCAGGAAAAGATCATAAGTCCTGTTACTTTCCACATTTACGTCTGAAACAGATAAATATAACTTATATAAATTAGGAAAATGCACTAGCTTCAACATTCAAGTAATATGAGTATTCTTGGTAGGGGCAGAAAAGAAGCTTGTTTTTATCTAGGATAAAAGAAATGATAAGTGCAAAGAAACTATAACCATACATAAATCTAAAAAAGGAACAAAAAAACCTGTGGCAACATCACTGTCACGACTCACTTTGATCTACAAATGAGACATCAAGAAAAGTACACAGAATGCTTACAAACTGACAACCATCTTAAGCAAACAAGTAAAATAAGTGAAGAATGACTAGCAGCACCAAGGTTCAAGCTACCATGGCCTTTTCCTTTTTTATATATCATTGAAAGCTCTAACAACACTTGCTGAAAGTCAAAAACCTTGTGACGTGCAGCCTATATCACAAGGCTACGCCTGAGCATTCAAATAACACCGTATGCCTACACAAGACTTTTTTTTTCCAGGGGAACACAAGATATTAATTTTAATCATTTGTATGCAGCGTAATTAAAGTAAGATACATATCGGCAAACTAATTAATACTCCCTCTGTCCATAGTATAAGAGCGTTTTTTACACTAGTGTTGACACTACATTAGTGTCAAAAACGATCTTATACTATGAGACGGAGGGAGTGGTATCTTGTATGTCACCCATCAGACAAAGGAGGGGAGGCAACATTTCTAGAAGATTCTGAAGTCACTTCTTTACTTAGTTCACTTCACTCCATACTTCTCCGGCTGTCAATCGGCTCTTCGTCCGAATTGGCATTCTGAAGTAACTCCCCTATTTAAGAAAACATGATTGAACACAATTATGAGTGCTCCAATGGAGCTGTAACAGAACATTACTTCCTCCGTCTCGGTGAATAAGTCATTCGCGTAGTTTTAGGTCGACGATTTAACTATCTAAATATGTATTATATGTGACAAATCTACTGATATACTTTTTATGACATATAACACATATTTAGTTCCTCAAATCGATGACCTAGAACTACGCGAATGACTTATTCACCTAGATGGAGGTAGTACTAGAAAAATGAAGTGTCGGCACCGGCACACCTGAAACCAACAAGGAATCAAGTGTCTCTCCTCCATCACTCCTGATTCTTCTTTTCTTTTTCAAGCTTTCTGTGAGATCACCATCGCATGTTCTCCCAGCATATTCCCAACACTGAAGCAGACCAAAAATAAACTCCACATGTCCAGTAATGAAAAGGGCCCAGAAGGGGTGCACCCTCTATAAATCGCGCACGCTCTCCCTAGACCCTTAAACCCCTTCGCCAATCTCCAACCCATTTCCCCTCTAGGGTTTTCCACCATGGCGTCCGCCACGCGCGCGCTCCTCCTCTCCAGGCTCTCGCCCCTCCCCGCCGCCACCTCCCGCTTCCTCCGCCCGCTCGCGGCCGCGGGGAGCCTCCTCCCGGCCGTTCTGGTACCGTCCCCGGCCCCGGCGCCCGGAGCGGCGGCCAGGAGGTTCGCGACGCTGCCTGCAAATCCGTCCCCGAACCGCAGCAGCCGCTCCCCCACGGAGATCAGGACCCCCCTCGACGACGGGTGCGACTTCGAGCACTGGCAGATCCAGATGGTGGCGCCCCCAGGCGACAAGGCCAACCCCGACGTACCCCGCGACGAGATCATCGACGGCTACATCAAGACCCTCGCTCAGGTCGTCGGAAGGTATGGCATGCCCCCCTCACCCTTGATGGGTTATGGATCATGTTACGAACCTACTTCTATCAACACAGTACATGGGTACATGATATAGCTCTCACTAGATAGAGATTGTAAACAGATACTCCCTCCGTCCCAAAATATAAGAACGTTTTTAACACTAGCATAGTGTAAAAAATGTTCTTATATTCTGGGACAGAGGGAGTAAGAGTTTACAATGGGAAGAGCACAGAATTAGGGGTAGAAAGCAGCAGCAATAAGGAGGAGGGTGAGATACACTCGTCTCATACGAGTACGAGAAGGAAATAGCCGGAGGAGGAAGAAAGCCGAAGCCAAGTTCTATTCTGTTCGACCCCCTTTTCTCGTGTATGACTCGCTTCCTTATGTAGCGGCAGCAGTTCGGTGATTTGGCCTATAGGCCAGCCCATCAGCCTACTGCATTGATATATAGGGCCGGGGCCAGGTCATGACAGATCGGGATCAGAGAAGTATGAAAAATGTATGTTACCTGTTTTGTGTCATTTTATCATTTATATGATGCTTTGTATACATCTTCATTCAGAACTCACCTTTGTCATTTATGCCGATGGCGATTCTTACTTGACGGCCATGCTTACTGTTAGATTTCATTAGACATCTGTTAAAGTTTTACCATTTTGCAATATTTATGTTTCTCTCGCGACCATAGCAGCACATTCTTCCGAGGACAGGAACGGGGTTCTCCTTGGTGTTTTGGTTGTCTCAAATATTATGCAATGTGTTTCAGTCATTAATGTACTATTTATAACATATTTGTATGACTGTACGTATCTCAAATCTGTCATATGTTCCAGTGAAGACGAAGCAAGGATGAAGATCTACTCTGTGTCAACTCGGCATTATTTTGCTTTTGGAGCCCTAGTATCCGAGGAAATCGCCAAAAAACTCAATGGTATTGGACATTACATGATATTCTTTGTATGAGATATTTTTATGTAAGTGGCTTCAAATGGTCTTGTTTTAAACTCATGCCACTAAATCATTAATTCCAGAGTTGCCTAATGTCCGCTGGATTCTTCCTGATTCATACCCGGATGTCGAAAATAAGGTGTACGGAGGTAATGGCAATGTGCTTCCTATGTGACTAAGTATCATTCACCGAAGTATTTTGAAATGGCTACCGTAACGATTTACCAGTCTGTGCTTTAACTTGTTTTAATCTGTTGACTCCTTGAGATGGCAGCTTTATCTTGTTTTAATCTGTTGTGATCGACCGGGCAGTGACCGAGTTGTCCGCCCAGAGGTTTGGGGAAGGTTTGAGGGGTTCGATTGTGTATGCTCTTATCATATTAGTAATTATGCAATATTTGGCACAATATTAATTGTATCAGTTTTGCTAAAGCACATCTAGATGTGCCTTAAGTATATCACATCTAAGTCATACGTCATTAATTTTACACTAAGATTAGTGCAAGCATTTTGTTTTGTCTTTTTCCCCCTTTCTTTCTAATTTGATTGAGTCATTTAGATGTGCAATAACTGGAGCATATCTAGATATGCCCTAGACATACCCTGATTGTATTGCTCATATGTATATGCAAGATATAAATTGTATGTTAATATTATGTTGGATATAATTTCTTGGTTAATGCTCATGTTCATATTAGGCATGATATTAATTAGAGAAGGGTGCTAAACATGTTTAACGCTAAATATCGGGGATAGATGAGGTTGAACGAGTGAGATTTGTTGAATCTCCGTAGCTCGCTCTTTTTATATTGGTATATAGGTCAAGTGTTTTTGTCGTTCTGTTTTGGCCTTCTGCGCCACTTAACTCCTCGAGATGACAGCTTTAACTTGTTTAAATCTGTTGTGTTACTCTTCCCTGGATAATTTAGGATTGTGCACTATTTTTGGTTTCATCTGTGTCCATATGGTAAAGAGATCTGGGTGTATGCCTTTTCTTGTATTTCAGGAGAACCATTTATAGATGGAAAAGTTGTTCCTTACGACCCCAAATACCACGAGGACTGGGTGAGAAACAATGACATTATGAATCGACACGAAGGATGTAACTGCCACAAGTGGCGTCGCCACTTTGAAAGGAGAAGGGAGAACACACAGGCGTACTAGGGCGAGATTGCTAGCTCCGCCAAGCAGTGGCGGAGGCACAGGGGGGCCAGCCAGGGCCCGGGCCCTCCCCAACATCCTAATTTCCTTGGTAATATGCATATGAACAGTGACATATTTTTACTGTTACCTGCAGCCGGCCCTCCCCAACGTCCAATTATATGCATTCCTGCCTCCGCCACTGCCGCCAAGTTACCAGTCTCCCCCACAGGTAATCCAAGCCACCGAGGCAGCGGTAACTACCACGTGCCTACACCTAGATCTCACGTGCCTGCGCGGGGAGGGGCGGCCAGGGAGGCATTACCAATAGAGAACACTGCTAGAATAGCTTCTCAAGTTAGTGTGAACTTTTATATATGCATATGTTATCTATCCCTACTGGTCTCCTCAGAACTTTGTTTTTTGTCATGGATCCAGAACTTTGTTTTTTGTTACCGAACTGTAGCAACATGCTCTCTTTGTGTTTGTTCTATCGGATCACCTTTCTGTCATATAACTGTGTGTATACAAATGGGTTGGCATGTCCTGTGATGCTCCAATTATTTGTAGCAGAACCTGGACTTCAGGTTCTGGAAGCGGCTAATGTCGGAGCTCCTTTTGGCGTTTGAGCATTTTGGAGTAAACAAGTGCATTCATATTCAACAAATGCATGTTTCCTCCTGTATAGCAACTAGTTGTCTCTGCCCTTTCCCCTCGGCTCCATTGATTTGTGAATAGAGCTGTGTGAGCATTTATATGAAGGTGATGTAGCGATTCTTGGTTTGTTCTGGGAGATCCAACCCATGTTTTTGCAATGGTTGATG
Organism: Triticum aestivum; assembly: GCF_018294505.1. Taxonomy (NCBI): domain Eukaryota; kingdom Viridiplantae; phylum Streptophyta; class Magnoliopsida; order Poales; family Poaceae; genus Triticum; species Triticum aestivum. Next base: position 479,018,924 of record NC_057807.1, on the reverse strand, counting down.
GTTGACATCCTGGCTTTACACATTTAACACCAGGTTCATCACTTCATCATCGATTTGCCCTGTGACTCGTCTTCTTCATCCTAAACCTAAATAGGTTGTTTGGATTCCCCTAGTTTGGGCCAAAATTGTATTGTTGACTTATCCTATAGGCCTACTGGCTGCTTGCACAATGGAGGGGACTAAGGATGATCACCTGAAGCACCCCATTCCTTTTTATTTTTGCACCTCATGTTCTAGGGGATTTGGGACTGAAGATGATTTAAACTTGGTGTATTGAGATTGTCAACATGGGTGGCTATCTGATCTACGAGAGCATGTGACTTTTGAAATGTCCTTGCGAATTACTACTAGTATCATCACATTAATTCTACCGGTAGATCATGGATGTTGGTGTGTCAAAAATTGTTTGGCTGTTAGTTCACATCGCGTTGTTGGTTAATTTAAGATTTAAGATGTCGACTGCTTCAACCCTTCTGTTTCAGTCTCTTAGTAATGCAGTCCAAATTTGACTATATCCATTAAATGCTTAAAAGTCCATTTAATGACTTAAAATAGCAAAAAAACTAAAAATGTCAAATTTTAACATGGAGAATGTGATGGTGTATACTGAGTGTTGAAAATATTTTCTGGATTCTAAAAACACAACAATAGAAGAAACGTAGGTTGAAATGTCATGCTCATCTCAATCCTATAGGATTTTGGTTTGTTTGGCTGCATCACAGAAAAACAAAGGATTCTTTCAAAGAGGTTTGAGCTCCTAAAATTTCATATAGGATTCAATGCTATGAACCAAATAACCAAAATAGAAAAACTCCTAGAATTCCAATCGTCCAAAATTGCCTTGAAAATCCTTTGAATCAAAGGAGGCCTCAAGGTCAAACGATGAAGCACCTGTCATTTCGCCAATTTTCATTTATATTTTCTTGAATACCAAGTTAAGGTACATGTGTAGTACCTTCATTTTTAAAATTCTAAAGCTTTTGTAAAATGATTTCCCATACCTAACATATTACATTACATTGATAGCACCAAAATTTGGCATTTTTGTGGAGCCATTTTCTACTTTTAAGACATTAATTGTATTTCTAGATATTTGTCAAATAATTTTCGATTTGAACTACAAATATATAAAATAGGGATATAGATTCAAGCAAAAGAAATCATATTTAGGTATTAAAAGACTCAAAATTCAAAAGTTGAGTTGTGAATGCAACTGCACACATGCATCCCATTGTTTTTTTTAACTTAAAACACTGGACAAAACGTTAGTCTAGCTACCATTAGCCACGGTTGAAATGTACATGTTGCAAAATCTTTGCCAAGTATTTTTTTTTGTTTGACGAGTGTAACACTAGGCAAACCACCAAGTATGCCAAGCATTTTTCCGGCACACTCAACAAAGGGGGGGCTTTTACCGAGTGCCCGATAAAACAGGGAAATGCTAACACTCAAAAGACCGATTTCCACCGCATCGTCCGCCGCCTCGCGCGTGACACGTGTTCATGTGGGCCCACCACCATTTATCTCCTTCCCGCGTTATCTCCATGCGAGCTCTCATCCAACAGTTTTGTTCTTTCCCTATCTCCCTTTTCTCGGTTCAAACCATCACCATCGGCGCATGTTCGTATCGCATACCACCATGGGACACCACTGCCGCAACATGTTCTAGCACCATGTTGCGAGCTCCACCGACAAACCAGTGTTGTAGATGCCACTGATGCGAAATTGTCTCGGTTATCGATGCTGCAAGCTAGGTTACGCGTGGTCGATTCAGAGAGCGTTGCCGGAGGCTGCTTCAGCGGATCGCTGGTGCAAGGAAGTTGCGGAAGGTGCTAGAGTGGAGGCTAGTGGTGCAAGGCCCTACTCCATTCCACTGGTTGATGGTCGCGCCAGTGTTGCAAACGTTCTATACAGAGCGTGACATGGGTCATGTTGCAACCGGCATGCGCAACATGGCTCATGTTGCAAATGAGGGTTAGCTAACATGGTGATGGACGACCACATATGTTTTCCCAAGTGCAACATGAGTCATGTTGCAAAAGGGGTTTGGATAATAGGGTGGACGACCACAAATGTTTTTTCAGAGCGCAACATGGGTCATGTTGCAACCGGCAAGTGCAACATGGCTCATGCTGCAAATAAGCGGACCATAGCGAATGAATAACGTATCTAGATTGGGCAGCTATCGCGTGCGTGATCCAGCGACTCTGGAGGCGGTCGATTCGATCCACACTTTAATCAGCCGAAATATAGCACGCATCGATAAAATACACTCACTAAACCCATCAATTTCAGCAGTGATGTTATGACTGCGCTACTCGTTGGCCGACAGGTATTTTGCAAAGATCGGACGGGCAACAAGCCATTGGATCCAGTGAGCGACAACTGTTGGATATGGGCCGCGTCTACCAACTGACAAGTGTTTGCAACATGAGACATGTTGCGCTCGGAGATTCGCAAGACGAGTTCTTTGCAATATGAGTCATGTTGTGCTTGGAAGTTTGCAACATGATGCACGTTGCATTCGGAGGTTTGCAACAAGGCCTTGCATCACATCTCAGAGTGGCACACGACATCTTGCAGCACCATTGAAAGGTAGCCACGGGGGTTGGACCTATGGAAGCATACGGAGGCGGCGCTTGCAGCGTAAAAGTTCCGCCGCCATAGGCCTCAGCAGATTCAGGTTGAGGGGGGGCTTTTCCCTTATTGGAAACAATGAAGTGCCGGCAGACCTGAAACCAAGGAATCAAGTGTGTCTCTCTTCCATCACCGCCTATGTATTCTTTTTCGAGCTTTCTGCGAGATCATCATCACCTGCTCTTTTAGCTTGCATCATACTCCCGACACCGAAGCAGAACAAGATAAGCTCTAAATATTTTCAGTCATCAGAAGTAATGAAAAAGGGTACCTAATTCAACTTTGCACAGTGCAAAGCGGACCTAGATGGCGTGCACCCAAAATTTAAGGGTGGAGAGAGAAGAGCGTGGGCGGCGGAGAAGACCGATTGTCCGCGGTGAAGCCGGCAGCTCCAGCACGGCGGAGGACTGCAGGAGAGATTTCAGAGAAGCGTTGGGACTGGGAAAGGTTGGAAGTCGGTGCACGAGAGCGGAGACGATCGCCTCGCCAAGGCCGCGCTACACGAGACTAGGAGAGTCAGAGACGACTCACGGGCCCCTCTATAAATCGCGCACGCTCTCCTTAAACCCTTATTAAACCCCGTCGACGCCATTTCCCCACGGATACGCTAGGGTTTTGCACCATGGCGTCGGCGTCGCGCGCGCTCCTCCTATCCAGGCTCTCATCCCTCCCGGCCGCCGCCTCTCGCTTCCTCCGCCCGCTCGCCTCTGCGGGGACCTTCCTCCCGGCGGCGCTGGCCCCGTCCCCGGCGCCGGCGCCCGGGGCATCGGCCAGGCGGTTCGCGACGCAGCCCGCGAACTCAGCCTCGAACTGCAGCAACCGTGCCCCCGAGGAGGCGATCCCCGGGTGCGACTACGAGCACTGGATGGTCATCATGGAGGGCCCCCCAGGAGACGCCAGCAACCCCGACATCCACCGTAACGAGATCATCGACGGCTACATCAAGACCCTCGCTCAGGTCGTCGGAAGGTATGCTGCCCCCTCACCTCACCCTTGATGGGTTAGTGGATCAGGATTGGATAAGTATGATAAAGTCATTTATGTACTATTTATAACATATCTGTATCTCAAACCTACCCTATCCCTATGTCGTTCCAGTGAAGACGAAGCAAGGATGAAGATCTACTCTGTGTCAACTAGGCATTATTTTTCTTTTGGTGCCCTACTATCTGACGAACTCGCCGGCAAACTCAGAGGTATATTGATCGTTACATGAAATTCGTGTATGTGATCTTTTTATGAAGGTGACTTCAAATGATCTTTTTTTAAATGCCACTAATTTGTTATTTTCAGAGTTGCCTAAGGTCCGTTGGGTTCTTCCTGATTCATACGTGGATGTAAGAAATAAGGACTATGGGGGTAATGATCATGTACTATCTGACTGAATATTCACTATAATAATTTGAAATGGTTGTTGCTTTTTCCCCTCACTAGGTAACAGATTTACCACTCTGTGTGGTACTATATGATGTTCTGTTATGACTATTTCAGTTGCAGGTTTCAGATCTAGGAATTTTGAGAAAATTTCCTGTAGCACATGTTTTTAGGAATTTTTCTCTTACTCAAAAGGCTTAAGATTGTTATCCTGTCAGAATATATTTTTTCATTTATTAATTAACGATCATCATTGGTATCTTATTTGTGCTGCTAATTGCTTCTGTACCCATTTGTATTATAGTTAAGCATTTAACTGTTTAGTGATGAACATCTCATTGTTGTTATCATGTGGAGTTTTCTAGTATTTGAGTGTAATCTTGACTGCTCTCTGTAACATCATTCCTACAGTCTATAGTAAAAGGATGTCACCAATATCTAAGATATCTATTCAACTGACAGAAATGGTGATTGGTAACAACTTTGTTTATTTTAATTGAAGTAGGAGCTTATGTTGGCCACTGTAACTTTTTGGCAGGCTACCAACCACAAACTTCTGTCTTTTGATGAAACCTGAATATAACACGATACACTCAAATTTGATATGAGAGCTACTCCCTCTGTTCCTAAATATTTTTCTTTTTAGAGATTCCAAATAAACTACCACATACGAATGTATATAGACATGATTTAGAGTGTAGATTCACTCATTTTGCTCCGTATGTAGTCACTTGTTAAAATCTCTAAAAAGACAAATATTTAGGAACGGAGGGAGTATAAGACAGCGCTTCTGTAGTTGCTAGTTTTTGTTTAAAATATACATCTTCCTCCTAGTGGTATGATATTTGGCTGCAGTTTTCATTATTATACCTGGATTAAATAATAATGAAAACTGCAGCCAAATATCATACCACCATATATATCGTAAAATCAAGTGCTTTGTGCAAGATGATTTATCATATCAAGTGTTTGTCAATATGTCCTGGCATTTTGAGCCCCTTGAGGTGGCACTTTCAACATTTTAACCTGCCATGTCTTCCTTGGATTATCTGAGCTTGTGCACTTTCTTCAGTTTTCATCTCAGTCCATATGTAAGGAGAGTGTATCTAATGCCTTCTCTTGTGTTTCAGGAGAACCATTTGTAGATGGACAGGCTGTTCCTTACGACCCCAAATACCATGAGGAGTGGGTGAGAGGCAGTAAAATTGGCAGATAGTGTAGTCGTAGGTGTCCCAACTTTGACAGGGTAACTTTGAAAGGAGAAGGCATAACACACAGTCGTACCAGAGCGGGCCTGATCCACCAAGTTACCAGTTTCCCCCATAGGTAACCCAAGCTACCAATGCAGCGGCAACTACAACAACACCGCCCCACCTGCTTACGAAGGCAGGGACGGGCCAGGGGGGCATTACCAATAGAGAACACTGCTAGAAGATTGCCGGTAGGAAAGTTAGTACGGATTTTTATGCATATATTCTCTCTGAGAAATAGAATTACTAAAGCTTAGGCAAGTGCTCTTTTTTTTCTCTCTTTGTTGAAATAAATACAGTGTTGAGTAAGCTATTCGTATGGGGCCGGGATAAACAAGTGCCTCATGGTGTCAGGGTTTAATTTTTTTCCTGACGTACTGTACAGCAACAAGTTCTCTGTGCCATTCCTGACTAGAGTGTGTCACTACATTTATGCCATGTTTCACCATCGTTTTTCCATCCCAAACCAAGCCAAGCTGTCAGGGTGTGCCATGGCTTGGGCTATTATATTGTGCATAATATGTATCCAAATTGTGTTGTTGATTATCCTGTGGGCCTGCTGGCTACCTGGACAATGATCATGTCTTGGCCACCGGTGGCGTATGAATTTGTAACAACATTTTGTTCATCTTAATATATGGGCAGTCAACTGCTAATTCCTTGAAAAGAATATGAAGGGGACTAACAGGTGATCACCTGGAGCACCCCATCCCCTTCAATTTCTTCACCCCCAGTCAACGGAGTCTGCTATCATGGTTCTAGGGGCAGCTGTGAGATTGTCAGTTCGAGTGTAGCTATCCCTCTGATCTACGCGATCAGGTGGCCTTCTGAAGTGTGTGTGATTCATGGTTGCATTGCATGACTCTGCGCGGCTTTGCAAGTTACTACAGTGTCACTACTCATTACATCATTTCTACCGGAAGATCATGGGTGTTGGTGTGTTGAAAATTGGTTGGGTGTTGGCTCACATAGCGTCCATCGGTTCCGTTTCAAGTTTTTGCAATGCAGTTTCGACGGTGGTCTCTTACAGGTGTGCATATTCAAAAGTGGTGCCATAGCGCAGAGGAGGCTATTCCACAGGTCAAAAAGGGCCCAACACTTTCTGTAAGCACGTTCATTCGACATAAATAATTTAGGGGGAACTTCATAGTGATGCATGGGTACAAACAAATGTCTTGTGCCGGTTCAACAGTTACATTCCTTGGCCAGACGCGAAGCAACACATTTCTGCTGTCTTCCCAATGGTTTTACAATACAAGCTTCCCCAATGCACGCAAATATTTTCTTGAAGGTGGTTAAACTAACTACAGCAGCTCACTTCTTGCCACGCCCCTTGTCGGGCTTCTTCGTCCTCTTGGATTTCTTCTTGCTCTTCTGCTTCTGCGCCGCCGCCTTTGTTGAAGTCGAGGCAGCTTCTCCCGTGCCAGCCCGCTCGTCATCTGGGCAAGCTTTGAATACGCAGTCTGTGGGCAACTTCAGGAGGCAGAGCCTGGGGTCTTTCCCCTCGCGCCTCTCATCCTGGCATTGGCAACAACCATCCGTGCATGACCCTGAACCAATCACAAGGCGGATGACCTGCTGCAGTGTCTTCCCAGCACCTTCCCACTTCGAGTATAGATCATCCACAGCTTTTTTGTCCGTCCTGTGAATTTTCACGCACGCAAGTGGTAAGGTAAATTCTCACAAGACACGTCTTGCACTAGACTAGAAAGGTGGTACATATCATGCAGAAAAGAGAGGATGTTATTACCCATACATGCCTATCAATTACAATACTCTTTTGGGCGGCTTAAAAAATAAGCTGCCTCTCCCCAGCTTAAAAAGTAAGCCGCCCTCTGAATTTGTTGAGACTTCTAAATTAGTTATCACATAACTAGTTTAGAAGCCCCAATGAATAAAAGAGGCGGCTATAGGAAAAGCTAGGGAGGAGGCAACTTATTTTTTAAAGTTGCCAAAAGAACTGACCCGAAATCTAGATAAAGTTGGCCCCAAATTAACACTTGCTTACCTATCAGGAAGTTTTTCGAACTCACTGCAGATGTGCTTGATCTCTTCCAGATAGTGTTCATCAAGCTCTTTATCAACCAATGCTAGAACGCCTGTTTCCAGCCATGGAAGGGCATCTCTAAGAAATTGAATGACAACCCTTGCATCTTTCTGCAGAAATTAGCTGTTAGGATTACTCGGCACCTGCCAACAATGGGACAAACTGGAAGACAACAAAATAAGCATTATTATAACATATGAAACTCACCTGGCCTTCCTCATCGCGTAGAAAAGTATCAAGCTTCTTCCAGAGAGTGTCAAAGATACCAGTTGAATCTGTCTTTCTCGAACCCTCTACCTTTAATACCTCTACAGGCACAAGGACATCAGTTGATTTTTTCTTTCTCGAACTGATTCCTATCTTTACTAACTCTACATTCACAGGAATGTTTCCAGAAATAACATTTTTGAACTTGCTACCATTAGAATTTTCTGGCAATGGAGTCTCTTGCTTTACAGAACTTGGTTCTTCAGGACGCTTGCTGCCATCAAATTTTTCTGGCAATGGAGTCTCTTGCTTCACACAACTTGGTTCTTCAAGACGCAGAAGAGCCATTATCTTCGGAACATCATGCAAATCCTCCTTGCTTATCATATAGGCATTCAAGTTTCGACATATTACTGGGATTTTGGGTGAGCCAATAACTACCATATGATCTCCGATTGAGGCAAGTGCATCAGCAAGCACTCTTATGAAGTTGCTCGGTGTGTGAGACCTCATTTTCAAAGCATCTTGAATCTTCTTAGAGAACTCCAAAGGTAAATCCTTGAAGACTTCATTCCTCACAAGGTTACGTGTGACCTCATAGCACTTCCCCAGAGAAAGAGTAAGGATCAGAGGATAAAGTGTAACAACTAATCTCAGGAGGACTGCTCTGTATGAAGTACTGGAAGGACATGAAGTCTTATGTACCCATTCCTGGAGCATATGCTTGGTCGTCAAGATAGTAATAATTGTCTCGTATATGAAACAGCCTGATAAGTGTGCCAAACCATGAAGATCAGAATCTGGGCTTGACTTAGATACCTGGAAGGTGTCAATGAAAGCCTTGCTGGTACGGCACTCCAGCATATTGACCAACAGAGATTTCGTGCAACACATAAAATCATTCTGTACTAATAAGCATGATGAAGCCAAGAAACCAAGGCACTCCATAAGACCCACATAGCATCCTGGGGATATGTAGTCTAGTTCATCCTTCCACTTTACACTTAAGGTAAACTCAAGAGCAAGCTTAAAGTTGAAGATCAAGGAGGATCTATCACGACCACTGTCAAGAAATCTCTTGAAATATCGGAAAAACCCTGCCCACTCAGAATTATTGCCCAGGTACTGTAATAGTCTTGAAAGCAGCGCTTCATCCAATTGTGCTGCATGAAGCAGAAGCATGGTTGTTCTCCCAAGATGCCCATAAGTCAATTTTTTATTTGCTGGGCGAAGATTTGCACTAAGAGAATCAGCAATCAATCCATATGCAGCTGGTGAGTCAAGTACATGCGAGAGGCTCCCCTTTGTCCCATCTCTCCACACAAGAAAAACTAGCTCAAAGAATCGACGCCCACATAGAACAAAAAAGCTTCTTAACTTCATGGAACCTTTTGGCATGCTGAACTGTGGTTCTTCCAAAAACTTTGCTATCTCATGTATGATAAGGACAGTTCTCACCAGGGTATACCAAGATGCCGGCTTTGGAGAAATTTGAACAATTGACTCCAACTTCTTAAGTACACTGAAACCAACAGAAGACAGCTCATTCATCCAGAAACACTGAGCACATGAATGACACTCGGAGGCACCCAATAAACATCTGTTGCCGTCTTGCTGCAAAGAATTCCTGCCAGCGTTGGAAAGCCAACTTGCATTCATGTTCAGCACCACATATCTATCACCTTCACCATCTTTTCTCAATCCGAAGTACTTGGCAAAAAGATCTTCATACACAACTGCATAGCCATTTAATTCTGGATCATCGGTGTGGCAAAGATGAGATAGTACTTTGATTATGATCGACTTCCAGTGATTCCAGGCATAAAACAGAGTTTGGGGTGACATCTGGTTAGAGGCCAGCATATCATTACAGCTATTTTCATCTTCAGATCCTGGCCCTAATTCTATCTTGTATCCAGAGGCTCGAGACTGCAGATGAACATCAAGGATCGAACGGGAAGCAACAAGTTCAACTAACAAGTTTGCACATTTTCTGCCCTCAAGCAAAGTGCAATTCAAACTGGAAAGAGACTTATTCACATCTGACAGTGCATCAGCTTCCACGCAAACAAAGCAGTAGAAGCACTCAGAGACCTTTTTTGCCAACTCTTTGGCTTTTGCAAGAAACTGTGCCTTCTCTGCATATCTTTTGGGAGGCCACCCTCTACTATTTGAAGACCACAAGGAACCCACAATGATATGGAGGAGGAGAAGCCGTGTTGCATCCTCAAACAAATCTGCCTTCTCGAGTATGTCTACCTCCAGTAAGACATCTCCTTTATGCTTTGCTATTCCTGCAGCTTCTAGGAAATTACCCATTTCCATCTCTAAACTCAACAGTTCGTCAACAAGATTTCTAGAATTTAGGAACGTCCGTACGTGATCCATAGAGCTGAAAGCTTTAACAAAGGGCATCATATGCTTTATGTCACCACGCTCAAAATAATGTTGAGCGCAATTATCCAGATACTTCGTTCTAATTGCAAAAACCTCCAAGGATTTTGAATTCTCAAGTGAATGTTCCTCTAACTGTTGCAGAAACTGCAAGCCCAGATTGTATAATTGTTTTCCTTTCGAGCACATGGAGAAACACTTGGTGTAACATTTAGCTTTCAAAAACATTTCAGCTGCCTCCGACCAGCATTCAGCCCTAGCAAAACAGTCACCAGCTTCCTCAAGTCTAGAAATACCACATTTTTGCGTATAGACCATACCTATGGCAATGCAAGGAACACAATGTTTAGTCAGAGTGTCAGACAAAGCTATCCATATCAAAGCTAAAAATTAGCATGTCTGCAATTTATGGAGGGATTTCATTTCGAATAAATGTTTTTTTAATCTGATGACATTTACTTATATGGCAACTCTTTAAGAACAAACTGTCATTTGTAAAACGTTATGGAATGATGAGATCTCAAAAGTATGGATACAGCTTGGGAACTATGGAGAGTTAGCAGACCTGCTTTTTTGTAGTCACCTAATTTGATATAGCAAGTAGCAGCTTTCTCATGCATGCCTATGGACTCGTAAATCTCTGATGCTGTTTCCAATGAAGCCTTGCCCAACTCCAAATTTTTTGAGATGACACGGTCAGCGGTCGCTACAAGTCCAGCAGCTCTTGCCCACTTCTCTCTGTGTGCATCACCGGCCTTTTCGAAACACATAGTAGCCATTTCGAATTGCCCCTCATTGAATAACTACAAAAGGAAAAGAGAGAGAACTTGTGGATGGAATAACAATGGTAAAAGAGAAGAACAGAAAAACTGTAAGTAGGTACGCGTCGTGACCCGACTAACAAAGAATTTGTGTGCATAGAACAACTGTGAGACAAAAAAACATGAATTTCACAAGATTAAGAACATTCAAAAAATCACTCAGTAGGCAACATAATGCATAGCATGGTAACTAAAATTGGCTTTCCAGACCAAACGAGCAAAGATCACCAACCTTGGTTCCCCGTAGCCTCCAATCATCACTGCTGCTCCCTGTCTGCATTGCCTGAATGAGGGTAGAATCAAGTGATCTAACTTCTACAATACACAACTTCTTCCAGTAGTCAAACATTGGTCGACAGTAATCATCTGTATTTTCACATATCCAGAGTCTTTGCCTAGTGCGTGTGATTGCAACATAGAGTTGCTTCAGCTCTGAACAGAGAAGATAATGCTTGCTTCTGTCGAAACCTGGATGAGAGATATGCTCAGAGTGTGCTATAATATCTTTATCTTCCATGTAGCCGTAGAGAACTCTCCATTTGTTTCTTAAAGGCGACGAACCAAAGAAGTTGTACAACAGCACATCCTACAAAATATCTCTGAAGTGAGTATACTTGACAATTTGAAACAGCGCATTTTACAGTTAAAATATTTTGCAAAATGAACACAGATGAAACTGAATATATAGGCCCATACCTGAAACTCAAGACCCTTACATTCAACAATAGTCAAAACAAGAGCTTGTTTACCAACAAGATCAATAATTTGTTTTTTGGTAGCATCATCACGAACTAATATGACTTGCTCAGCACCAAACCCATGCAGGTTACCATGTTTACTTTTACTTTCTCCAAAAATAGTCATAATTGCATTCTCATCATTATCAGACTCCAGCAGCACAGGAGCTTCTCCATGTACAAGTCCAGTCTCTGGATTAAGCTTGTCAACACTTGACGGGAAAAAGAAGTACAGAAGGCTCATGATACTTTGTGCCATACGGAGGATGCCACAATGTGTACGGAAATTCTGAGATAGTTGGAACATATCTGAGAGATGGACTCTTTCACCATGTTTAAGTCCTTCATTAGACGCTTCAGTTTCTGCGAGGAATGCAGTATAAAAAAGTGAACGGATATCTTCAAACCTGAAATCGATACCCCTTGCTATAGTTTGTGCAGTGTCACCAGCAAAAAGGAAGCCTTCCTTGATGTTCATACAGACATACTTAAGAAGTGCTATTTGTGTCATGGTGAGATCCTGGACCTCATCTATGTAAACAAAATCCACCATATCTCCATTGTAGCCCTCAGATACAAGACTACTGTGAAGACTATTGACGAAATCTGACAAATCAAACTCCCTGGCAGTGCATTTCATACTCTCATATTCGAGGAATATATCATAAATTCTATCTCTCATCTCATTGTTCAAAGATGAAAATCTTTTATCAGCGAGCATCACATAATCTTGTCTTTCCAGTTTGCCAGTACAAGGCCTGCTTGCTTGATATGCGCCCTTTATATGAGAAATTATTTCAGTGAAGACAGTGGACGCAGCAAATTTTTTTGTCAGGTCTGCATTAAAACGAGGCCAGTAGGAAGTAGCAAATTTTTCGTAGGTAACTTCCTTCAATTCAATAAAAGTTTGCACTGCACGAGATCTTGAATGGCCTCTCTCAAAGCAGACTTCATTTCACCATAAAACGCATCGAAAAAAGATGTCTGGCATGTTCCATCAAGCATCATCAAAAACTTACGGTATGTTATAGTAAGAGGATAGTGCCCGTGAGGTAGATCACAAAAACTGTCAGGAATTTCTGTAAACTCTTCCAGGTCATCCATGATGTCATGCATGTGAAGAATGCTAGACTGGTCAGAGACATCACCGATGCCAAATCTATAAAGGGTTGAAATAAATTGGAATTAATACAAGGATTAGTGTTGGTACAAAACATAAAAGAAGCAAAGCGAGTATCTTCGTAAGAAATCATTGAACCCGCTTGCAATGTATAATTTCACAAAAGAGCACCAAGCATGGCTCAGTTGGCTAGTCATGTGAGTGGCTGAGTGCACGCCTAGACCAGCAGCATTCAAGGCCTACCCTCACTACCTCTAATAGAAAGAAGTACAGTGAAAAAATATTGAGCCAACACTTTAAATAGTCCTATGAAAATAATTTCCAAAATGGTGTAAACATATGTAATACTTGAAAAATAGGGGTTTCAATTCAATTGACTTACCTTTTAAATCTGCAGATGTGATCTTTTATGGCTGAACATAGCTTTGGGCTTACAGTGATAAATACTTGTTTCACAAAACTTTCTCTTCCATTCTTTGGTAACATAATATTATTGTCATCTACCCCTGATAAATCAGCACCATCCAAATTTAAACCTTGGGATGCAATCAATGACTGTTGCTCTTTTTGAATCAGTTTCATTGTCAATACAGTGGTTTTTCCAGTGCCTGACCTCCCAAGTATAAAACTAGTGAGTGGGAATTGAATTATCACCTTCTCTTCATCCGTCAGTTCAAAGGGGATGTTGATTTCAGACCCATCAGTAGCTGTCAGCAAATGCTTTGCCATTCCAGATGATAAAGAGTAGAATTTCATCAGCAGGAAGCTTTCACTAACTTTTGAATTCTCCATGCCATATGATGTATCCACGGAATCATGCTCTTCATGAGCGTCAGCTTTGCAATCCTTGTTATAGCGGATAATATCATGCACAATATCCCAAACCATAGGAACCTCCAGTTTCCTGTTATCCACAACAAAAAGGAGGGCAAAAATTAGAAGAATATCTTCAGGCAATTCATTTGTAGGCATGAACTATTTACAAACAGTTCATCTCTGTAAGTATCAGAGGTATAAAAAATCTAAGAAACCTGATTATAGCCCATTAACAATAAAAAAAACTGATACCCTTGTGTCTGCACTCTCCTGCAATGATCCAGGTAATCATCCGTGTACATGGAGAATAGATTCTCGAGACGTTGAACAGTTCTTGCAACATTTTGCTGTGACAGTAGGTCCCAAATTCTTATTATCTGGGAATACCTTCTTTCGGTTTTCTCAATGTCAGTACTCCAAACAAGATACAAGTCCCAGATCTTGTATACTTTTACAAGATAAGAAACACCAGGCATGTCAAGGTTCTTGACTGTTGTCCTCCAACCATCTCCAAGTTTGATAAGCTTTTGGAGTACTTCCTTCCTGAGCTGTCGTGATTTTAGTTTGGTGAAAGACTTTCTAAACTCGTGGCTAAGAATGACCTGTCGAATATATGAATACAAAAAATGGAACATGAGAAAGAATGTATACGAGAGAAATGAACTTTGTCCTGAAAATCCTATTTACAAACCTCTCACAATCCAATTACAGAGCAACCAGCCTAGTAGAGACAAGTGAATCACATACATGATTCCAAAAAGTAAAAAACAGATCTATCATGAATACAAACAAAATCACACTATAAAGGAAGTGTACATTCAGTAAACCCTAACTACCTGACAACAAGCATGAGTCTCATAAGACAAATGCACATACATGTGAATTGCATTCTGGGTAATTTAAGTGCAGCGACATATTAGAAAACAAGAAAGTAGTTCAAAGCCAAACTGGCTGAAACCATGGTACTTACCTTCCATCTTGTATTGCTGAAAACCGCTGAATCGGCACTGAGAAGATCCTCAAGTTCATCAAACTGTTGCTTTACTTGCAAAACCAACTTACAGATGGTTGCGTCATTAGTGGCACTGAAAATACATTTACGTCTCTCCGCATCAGCAACAAGGTCTGTCCATTCAGTCCCACTTTTATAAAGTGTATGAGCATTCCCAACAATCCAAAGACAGTGCCTGTATGAATAAAGCATCCATCAGATAATTTATATCATCAGTCTGACATACTTTGAACAGCAATAAAACAAGGGGCCACAAAAAATTTGATGCACACCTTGCTCTAGTAAGAGAAACATTTGTTCTTTGGTTATCAGCAAGGAATCCAACAACTCCTCTCTCGTTGGATCTAACAGTTGATAGTATAATTATATCATCCTCTTCTCCTTGGAAACCATCAATGGACTTCACTCGCACATGAAAGCCATCACATGTATCATATTTTTGGCCAAGTCGATTTTTAATTGCATCAACTTGAGCATTATATGGAGAGACCACACCGATGTTGAGCCCTTGGTCTGTCCTTTTCCAAGCTGCAGAAAAAACTTAGGTGGTATGCTTACTGATCATTAGGGATGAACTTTTTGACAAGGCTATTGAAAGAATATTCTTCAACAAATTTAAGTTAATTCTGTATCACCAAATCATTGACATATCATTGCTTTTCAACTACGAAGTCCGATAATAATAAAAGTTACTAAGGCGGGTCAGGCAGTGGCCAAACAACTCTTATAGAGCATGATGCTTCATCTTTCATGTCCTCTATCGAATGTTCTCTTTTTCCAAAATAAAAATAACATTGTTTCCCGAACAGGGCAGTAGAATTGAAATTTAACCATATCAAGAGATACACATGGAAAGCTGGACTCTCAAACATACACTATTGTGGTGAACACCTTTCTACCAATGAAGGTTATGCAGTATGCAATACAAGAATGGCAGATCACGTCAGCTTCTAAAGATCCCATGTTATATTAGCCAAGTATCTTCTTAAAAAATAACTAGAAAGGATATTAAGGTTAAAGAAAGGATAGAATTCAGCTTAGACATACATTTAAAGATGGTATGGATTAGGTGCAAAACAACAGCAACTTCAACCATGTTTCTGCGGCTGTTTCCCGTGCCCTCTGTGTCTTCCCTTCCATCAGTGAGATTTATAAACGTGTAGCTCCCAAAAGGGAGGCATGTGTAATCCTTATTATAACTAGGAGACAGAACATTGGAACCATCTAAAATCTTCCTCTCATAAAACTGGGCATTTGGAAATAAGCTGATACAAGGATTCATGCGATACTGTATATTCAGCAAATGCTTATCAAATTTGAGCATAACCAATCTCCCAAATAAACTTGTCGCAAATCCAGCTTCTTTGCATACCTAGAGACAACCAATGAAAGCTAGTAAGATTACTGAAAACATATAAATAACAATGGAACATAAAAGAAAGATATGGCTGTCACATTTTTTATTCTCAGCATTTCAGTACCAGAAGTTTATCTTGTTGATAAATGGGCCAATGACTAAGAAATGAATTCAGACAATATAAAGAGGGTGAGGCAAAACCTTACTTTGCTTTTAACCATTGCACTCAGCTGACAGTCATCTCCTACCAAAACAACATGTTTTAACCAATGCAGACGTAGTGGGATCACCAATTCACACTCCCGCACTTGAGCAGCCTCATCAACAATTAATACTTCGAAGGGTGCAATCTCCATGTGATGTAACCGATAAGAGCTAGAGGTAGTACAGAAAAGAAGTGTTGCATTACATATGCAGTAGTTCTGGACCCAGTTTTTATTTACTCCAGTGGGTAAATTAAGCGAGTGTAGCAGATCCTTTAGCAATTTAAGGCATGAAGACCTTGCTCCATCTAGTTCCTTCTCAATAGAAGATACAGGTTGTGCACAAACAGAGTTCACAGTTGACAGGCAACCAAGTCCCCTTTTTAAGCCCTCAGCAGTCAAGTCTACGTTGCACAGAAGAGCACCAAAATTTTCCAGCATATGAAGCAATGTAGGTATATTTATGGCACTGTCACAAGAAAAGCACCTCCCAGGTAGGTGAACCCACAAATTCATGATGCATCTTTTCAGAGCTACTGCTATCACATCAAATTGCTTCTTTACGAAGTCCAAAAAGCACACTGGATCAATTTTGCCATCATCCTCAAGAAGCATATCATACCGTGAAGCAGAGTCTTCAAAAAAGGATATCATTGAAGCTATTCTGTAGTTCCATCCAGACGACGATGAAAAGCATTCCACAAGTTCATCGACACGAAAATCCAAGAAAACTTCCTGAAGATCCTCTGTGATGTCCATGTTAGACCTACTTCGAAATAACAAAATATCTCCAAGAGAAAAAGGTAGACCAATGTTGTCAGTGTGCTCATTGAAATCCTTCAAGTTTTCAAGGAAACGAGTGCAAACTCCAACAACAACAACATTTGTGGGAGCACAAGTAAGAGTTCTGCATTTCAAACATGCCAAGACCCACAGTAAAGCGCTAACCGTCTTGGTTTTTCCAGTGCCTGGTGGACCCCATATAAGCTTCATGAGGTTTACATGCCCACATTGTACAGCTGAGATGACAGAATCAATAGCATCCACTTGTGATTGATTAAGCTTAACCGATAGTAATTGCTCTGTGAAAGAAGCCAAACAGCCCCCATCCTGCTTTACACACATACCGCAAATATCCTCACCCTGCAACAGAGCAGACAAAGAGGAGCTCAAAAGGTTAGGTCCCATACTAGTTTATACTAGTAATGAAAATGGCAAGTAAACTAAACACGAGTATGCATGCCATATTACCAGATTTGTGGGGGCTAAGAGCGACTTGATTATTGTGAAATTGTCATTCATGTGTGCACCAAAGGTAAGTGCTTTCCATATACGTATGTTTGTGGTGATATTATTGAGAAATATTGCATGTTTGAGTTTGTTCAAGTCTTCTTCCAAGTCAATATTCTTTTCAACTTTGACTCTGAAGCCCTTCTGGTATTCATCATCCATAGAAACCTCAGTGACCATTGCCAAGCAATATGTGACACCATGGCGGTTTAAGTCCTCTGCAGCTTCAGGTTTTATGCTAGACAAAATAAAGATGTCACCATTCCTGGCAGAATAAGCCCCAGTAGAGAAACCAGCATCATTGTCCCAAAAGTCCACATCCATAAAGTATGATCCCGACTTTCCTGCTACCTCCATGGAAAGTATTTTCGACGAGGGTGCTTGACTGACGAGTTCAAGGCATGAGCACAGATCTGACCTTGTTTCTTCAATCAGAGGCACACGATACGATGCAAGATAGTGATCAAGTGACTTGAAGTTGCAGGGAATAGTCTCAACCTAAACAGAAAAGAGGTCATTTCCAAATGAATATGGTTATAGCTAGCAAAAAGATGATTCTCCAACAGTTCCTTGAGCACACAACAAATGGCATGTAAACAGAAGAGCTATATGGTCAATTTCATCTTCAGCAACAATATGCAAGGATCAGTACATCACTCATATCACAAGGAGGTTGCTGTACTCAGCTATAGAAATTGTTTTTCATAGCAAGACAGTTTGTAATTTCTGCCACCAAATTGTACAACATCACGCATACATATCATTACGATACATGACTTACGCACCTATCATGTTCCAACAGCGGTTTGAAACTTAAAGTGTATTATCTAATAATAAAGTTTTTTGGAGACACTTGACAAATGGTGGTCACATGATGAAATTAGTGTGTCATCGTTTTCTACAGCAACGTGCACCTCCAACTGTAACATAAGAACCATTCTCTAAAAAT
Organism: Triticum aestivum; assembly: GCF_018294505.1. Lineage (NCBI taxonomy): Eukaryota > Viridiplantae > Streptophyta > Magnoliopsida > Poales > Poaceae > Triticum > Triticum aestivum. The sequence continues at coordinate 479,000,710 of NC_057807.1, read as the reverse complement.
AGAATCATGTAATCAGCCCGAATCAGTCACAAATGTCAGCAACAGACAACAGCAACATGCAATTTCCTGAAATCCAACAGTTAGCGTGCAACAATTATGTGCGTTGCCACTTGCCATCAGACAACAATCCTGAAATCCAATAGCTGTGTCATCTTTTTCGACAGCACCTATCTGCCACCAAATAAAGTTCTTTGGAGGCACTGGACAAATGATGGTCACATAATGAAATTAGTGTGCCATCGTTTTCTACAGCAATGTGCACCTCCATCAGTAACATAAGAACCATTCTCTAAAAAAAGAACCATGGTATTAGCCCGAATCGGTCACAGATGGCAGCAACAAGCAACAGCAACATGTAATTTCCTGAAATCCAACAATTTCTGAAAGAAAAAGAATTCCTGAAATCCAACAGTTAGCGCGCAACAATTACGTGCGTTGCCACTTGCCATCAGACGACAGTCCAGAAATGGCACTCAGCGCATGCTAATTCATTGCAGTTCCAGTTCCATGACACGTGGACAGAAACCCCCTCTAAACCCTAGCGCGCGGACCACACACACCATCATCTGGAACATCCAACAGCTAACCCAGCTTCGATTACGCACAAAATGGCAGCGCACTAAACGCGATTAACCAAAAAAAAATCACCAGATTCAACCTAGCGCGCATACGGAGCATACGCCTTGCTCGCCCGGAGTCCGTGCCATGCGCGCAGATTCGACCGAAAAAACAACCCAAATAAAAGGGTCGAGCCCGCAAGCACAAATCATCATCATCCGGAGGCGGGGCGAGGGAGGGGTGAATGGATGGCGCACGGAGAGCACCACGGCGCGTACCTTCCCCCTGTAGAGGTCGTCGTCGTTGATCTCCTGGAGCGACCAGGAGAGCACCACGTCCTCCAAATCCGTCCCCCCCATGGCTTCCCCCTCTCCGTCTCGCGCGTCGTCCTAGCCGCTCACGCGCGAGCACCGGAGCAGGCAGGCGGCATTCCGTTTGGGAGGAGAGGGAGGAGGAATGGAAGCAAAGGGGGTTGGTTTGTGGCCTTGGCCGTCTGTAGGGAGGAGGGAGGAGTCGCTTGTGGTTGTGGTCAGTCAATGCGGAAAAGCAGAGCAGATGAGCAATCAATGGGATGGCAGGGGAGGGGAGGGGGAGAGGGGATCAGACGATCAGTATGGTACTACTGCACAGAAATCTTTTGCTTGTGGGAGAGGGAGAGGGAGGAGGCTAGCAGGATGCCTTTCGGGGTGGTGTCTTGGGAATCGGGCCCTTTTTCACGGGGCGGGTAAAGAGAGGAGGGTGCCGTGGTGAACAGTGCCAGAGCTAGACTAGAGAGCGCCGTGGTGCTACGGCTACAGTATATAATAAAATTACCAATGGTAAAAAGTAGTACTACTAGTACGGGTAGGGAAAACCATCTCTCCTCTCTTGTCTTTGGTCGCACACAGTCCTTGTAGCCCCGTCTCTCCTCTCTTGTCACGGGGCTTTAATTAATCGGGCCCTTGTAGTATCTCTCGCTGCCAACGTGTTCTTTTTTTTAAACACCTCTTCATATATTAATTAATTAAAGGAGGCTGAGCCGTCTGATCTGCACACCAGTGGCCGTTCGATCACAACAAGTCAGCAGCGCCACACACTTCAAACGGAGCACCGTGGACATCTCGTGAAGCTCCATTGCAGCCCCGTGAATCTCCGTTGCATAACCGTCACAGCTTCCACAGCCCTGGTGGTGCTCCATTGCAATCCCGACGAAGTTTCAATGCAGCGACGGCGGTGCTGCAAAAACTCCAAGGCAGCCCGGCGAAGCTCCATTGCAGCGACGGAGTTGCAACGCCATGGCCGGTCCGTCGCGGCACCTGCGAAGCTCCATTGCAACGCCATGGCCGGCCCATCGCGGTCGTCGTCGCAGCACCGACGAAGCTCCATGGCGGCGTCGGTGCAACAAAAACTCCAAGGCAGCAGCCCGGAGAAGCTCCATTGCAGCGAAGGAGTTGCAACGCCATGGCCGGCTCGTCGCGGTCGTCGCCGCGACACTGGCGAAGTTGCAACCGCCATGGCATCCCCGTCGCGATTGTCATCGCAACACCGGCGAAGCTCCAGTGCAGCGCTGGAATTGCAACCGCCATGGTCGTTGTGGTCGTCATCACAACGTCGGCGATGCTCCAATGCGACACCGACGGGCGCACGCAATGCTCCATCGTAGCGCCGGCCGCACGCAATGCTCCATCATAGCGCCGACCGCCACACTCGGAGGCTCCGATCCATTGCAGCACACCGCGCTCGCCTATCTGATCTCCATGGATGTTGCTTTCGCAGCAAAACGCCGACATCCCCGAAAAAGCAGCATCGTTAATGTTGGGGTGGGTTGTGTGGCAACGATGGCGGTGGTCAGCGACGGGAAGCTTGTAGCGTGTTTTTGGGAGAGGTAGCAGGGTAGTAGTAGTTGTGTGTAACAGCGGCGTTTGTCGGGAGAGGTAGCAGCACCTGAGGAAGAAGAAAGGAAGAAGGAGGCTTTGAGGAGAAAAACGTATGGACTAGAGCCTTTTCGTGAAGATAACGCTACGAGGAGAAGCGGTGGGTGGGCCCGTAGGGGACGCGTGTCACTCGCTTGAGGGGGCTTACGATTGCCTGGGATCATCCGGTTGTTTTTAAACCTTTTCCTTAATTAAAACATCATTATGATCGTTCATAACAGTAGACACCACGCAAGGCGGGAAATTATTCTAAAAAACCATCAGATCTATTGTCAAAAACTAAATTTAGTAATCTCATGCGCCACTGAATTGGCCATTCTATTTATTTTTGATAACTTGAAGTTTTCCAGAAGCCTGATGATGTCAACCGCTTCCTTCTTGAGGTCAATGAGCGGGGATCTGTCACAACTTTTATTTGCAAGAAAAGAAGCCACAAACGCAAATCAGTTTCCAAAACAATAAGCATGTTAAGAGAAATACCGATATAAAGCCCAACAAGGCATGCTCGAAGCTCAGCTTTATCCACACCAGAGCATACCCCAATGAAGTCCCAAGAGAGACAATGATATCACTCGTACAACTCCTGGCTTTGATGTCTTTGATAGTATTGCTAATAGATAATATATTTTAGTATTGCATGTAAATAGTACAATTTTACATAAGTTACTATGCTAAAGTAGGAAGCGTTCCGTTTTTCTCTTTTCTCTAAATTTTTCTTTTCGCACATTTAATGTTCATTTTTATGCGGCAAAAGTGAACAGTGCCTGGTGATGTTTTTTTGCGCGTTACTGTTCATTTTATGTGGCAATATTAAACAACGAAAGTGAAATGCCCGTTAATGAACAGTGTTCAAAAAAATAACCCGGTTCAGAAAATAGTGAACAGTTTTGCCCGTGGTTCAAAAAAACTAGGATTTTTTACACATCATTTCTCTCTCCTCCTCCACTCTCACGTCCTTATATAAAAGGTTATGATTTAGAATTTTTCTGCACATCATTTCTCTCCACCGGCATACCGGTGCAGAGCTGCCTCGATCGTCTCCCGCTCCTTTTCAATGATGGTGCTGCCGAGGCACAAAACAGTACACCGGAACAGTATATTTGCATGAACAATAATCCATGGGAAAAATAAATTCTCTGTCGATTACTGTCCATTTTACATCACAACATCAGCAAACCGTACACCAACAATTACCAAAACAAAAACGAAAAAGTATCCGAATAAAGCCAGAACTTCTAACCGGGAAGCATTAGGTTTTTTTTTTTAACTTTTACTGTTCATTTCATGTGGCAACAGTAAACAACAAAAGTGAACAGTGCCAGTTAACAAACAGTTTTTCAAAAAATGACCCGGTTTAGAAAATACTGAACAACTTAAAAAAAAACCGTGGTTCAGAAAGAAAATATGATTTTTTACACGCCATTTCTCTCCCCCTCCTCCACCCTCACGTCCTTATATAAATACTTAAGATTAAGGATTTTTCTGCACATCATTTCTCTCCACCGACTTACCGGTGCAGAGTCGCCTCGATCGTCTCCCGCTTCTTTCCAATGATTGTGTTGCCAAGGCACAAAAACAATAAACCGAAACAGTATATTTGCATGAACAATAATCCGTAGGAAAAATAAATTCTCTGTCGATTACTGCCCATTTGACACCATGGCATCAGCAAACAGTACACTATCAATTACCCGAATAAAATGGAAAAGTATCCTGATAAAGCCAGAACTGCTAACCAAAACAATAGCCCAAATAAAACCCGAAAAAATAAAACCAATGAAATAGTGCAATACCTAAATAAACCGAAAACATTAACCCACCCGAACATCAAACCGAAACAGTACCTAAATTGTAACCCAGAACAATACACCACAATAAAAACAGTAAATCAGCACTATGCATTATGTGAACTGTAACCCAAAAGGAATACAAAAAAACTCCAAAAAATTGAGCCTCATTCTTCCTGGGTGCATTAACCTACGCGAGGAGAATAGCCTATGTTGTTGTCGTCGTCTACCTCACCTTGTGCTTCCCCTATGGCCAACCAGACCAAGGCTTCACCACAATGCCGTCACTGAAGTCACCTCTAGGACGAGCTCCATCACGGCAGTCTATAAGCGACCAACAAGAAGAGACAATATGAAATATAAAAACTATCACTTGACCAACCTCTTCACTCCATTCCCTAATCTATTTCTTCGACCAATTCAAAGAAAAAGAGAAAAATACAAGACAATGCATCATTCGTGAAGGGTAGTGTTTACTCAAAAAACTATTGTAGAACCAGTTATTCCTCAGGCACCAAAATTCTCTAAACTATGGACAAACCACTTATCCTATATCATAGTTTAAAAGCGCATTGGTTTGATTGTTCTATATTTAGATTAGCCATTCATAGATACCACATTTAAATAAGCCCTCCGCCAATTACTATCCATCTTTACACCAGAACAACATTCTGTCAATTACTATCCATTTTTACACCATGACAAATTTGGGGTTTTAATTACTTACAAAATTTTAAATTTGAATTTTATTAAATAAATCCTTGTTTGAGAAAGAGTAAAATAGTGGCGGCTAGGAACTAGATACGGGATATAGGCGAAAAAGAAGCACAAACTGAACAAGAAATATTTTCCTGCTATAGGGTCTGCACATAGGTAACAATCCCATTCGATCTCACTATTGACCAAACAGGGCATATGAGAATGAATCCAAATACATATTACTAGTGTGCCCATCATATTTTCCTTACTTACGAAAGGGGAAGCATATGTGCTTAGAAAAAAAAAAGTAATAGGCCAGCCAACTTACTTAATTTGTCAATTCATTTAGTGTTTGTTCGATGTCTAAATAGATCATGTGATAAAGATAAAATTCGTGTTTTCCTTTTCATTATATTTTCTTACATAAGACATGTTGTTGTTTTTTGCTTATTTCAAAAAATACAAATGGAAGCGGTCACGGACGCGGCATGCATGTCGCTTCCTTACGTGATTATAGAAAAATATTCTTAAAACAGATAAACACACTAGAAACACCACTAAAATAGACAAACATAGATTAATTGTGCAACGGGTTTGATCATAAAGAAATACATTTGGTGAAAAAATGCATGACATATGTAGGTACAAGATTCATTTGAAGCATAAATAATCAAATGTCAACAAGGACACGAAATGTATCTAAGATGCTATTATGTTTGCAAAAGGAACATTTTATATATGTCACTAAATTTGGTTACAATTTCTTCAGAAATCAAATAATATATTCACAAGATTTTTCTAGAAGCACATGTAGCTTTATTCATACTCATAACAATTACACGTACATTGATTTGGAATTGTGACGCCCGGATAATTAGGCCACAGTAATCCCACGTTAATGATGCCACATCACCACGGTTACTGTTGATAAACCCGCGATGATTCAAACCCCGTTCAAATTCTATTTTAAAATCAAGTCAAACTTTAAAGTTTTCAAATGTCAAAGAAAAATGTTCCTTGGGATGCAAATACTCACTAGCTAATTATCATGTGGAAACCAACATCATTTGGCCCTCCCTTTAATTCCTAGAACAATATAAAGTGGCCCAGCAGCATATTATTTGACCTATTCAATTTCTAAAAATGCTTGAACAATTTCATTGGCTCTAAAACTTTTTATGCAACACCGCAATGTTGTTCTTGAATTGTGTGTCAGACTTCATGATTGACTAAATTCATTTTTTGTCACTCAAATTAATACGAAACAGTAGCTAACTTAAGTACATAAAAATAAAAGTTAATAAAACAAAAGCAAAGAAAAACAAAAGGCCCCTCCCCACTCCCCTGGGCCAAGTGGCCCAGCTGCCACCGGGTAGCCCACGTGCGCCCCCGTCCTCCTGTTCATGGGGGCGTGGCAGCCATCGGCCGCTGTCAGCGGCGCCGTGGCGGCCATCGCCCGGCTCCCCCTGCCTATAAGCTGCCCCCATCGTCCCGGGTCGAACCCTAGTGCCCCACTCCCTCTCCTCCTCACCCCTCTCCCTCGCGGCGGTGCCCACATGTGGCCGCGGCCACGCCTCTGCCCCGACTCCATCGCCCTCGCCATCGGAGGTCGCCGCCACCGCACCGTCCTCTGCGCTTCTAAGCTGTCAACGGCTGCCATGAGCCTCACAGTGGGCGCCATCAGCTCGCCATCGTCGCCACTGCCTCGCCTCGTCGCCGGCGCTCATCCTCGTCCCCTCCCCGGCGCGCTCCAACAAGCCTCGTCGCCCCTCTTCGCTGCAACGGCAGTGAGCTCCTTTCTCCCCTTCTCTTTTCCACGTTGAATCGGCGCCGTAGACCCGCGTACCTCCCGTGCTTGCCTGCCTTTGCTTGTCCCCGGCCAACCCCTGCTCGTCTTGGTCGTGCTCGACGTGCCGTGCCACGGCCCGCACCGGTCCGGGCGTGCGCGTCGCCGCACCCCGGCCATAGTCGCGGCTGCCTGCCGTGGCCATGAGCGCCCTGTACTGCTGCTCCCGCGCCATCCGTCGTCGCTCGCCGCACGCTGCTATGCTGGTCCGCCGCCGCTGCGCTCGGCCGCGTCGGCGCCAGTCACTAAGCTGCGCTTGCCCGTCCCTCGCTGGCCGCGCCACACCCAACGCCCAGCCCGCGCGTGCGTGCACGCTGTGCTACTGGCACTGCTGGCTTCAGCCGTCGGTGCCCCGGTGTGCGCGTGTGTGCCGCTGCTGACTACCTCCTGCTACCGCTCCTACTGACTGCTAGCTACATTAACATTCAGTTATTGTAGCTGCAGCTAGCTTCGGCAAATCCACAATGACTAACCCCCTTGACGGCCTCTGATCAGCGGTTAAACAACTACTAACAGGCTTAAAAATAATATCAATAGAAAATATACATGACAAACTCCATTTTATCTCACTGGACCAAATCCTTTTGATGAATAGATTAAATCCTACAAAAATCATAAAATGACATCTTATGTTAATAACTCCCAGCCTACTAACTTGTGTGTGCTGTGTGTGCGCGTCGTGCATATGGCCGGAGTAGTGGCCGGCCCTTGCTTAGATTAGTATTACTAGGTGTTAATTAATGGCTAAAATAGTCTATGTACAGATGACATGTGGCCCCTTTTATTTAAAAGCCTAATCAATAGTTTGTGCCAATGACAAGTAGGGCCTAGTGTACTGTTCATTGGTTAAATAGTAAAGTTGTTGACTAAGTCAACCCAACCATTGGACCCCACTTGTAAGCCACTGAAACTAAGCCGCTGCTGTGTGCACCCAGCCAATTCCTTTTTAAATTCGAATTAATAATATTCAAAATAATAATAAAACTTTAGAAATTCATAGAAAATAATCCGTAAATCGGATGAAATAACTTTGTATATGAAAGTTGCTCAAAACGACGGGACAAATCCGGATACGCAGCCCGTTCGTCCGCCACACACCCCTAACATATCAAACTCGCAAGTTTCCCCCTTCGGCTCCTCTGCCCGAAAACACGGAACACCGGGAATACTTTCCCGGATGTTTTCCCCCTTCGCCGGCATCACCTCATACTGCGTTAGGACACAACTAGCTTCGCTCTTTATCATGTCTTGTGTTGTCTTGCTTATGTTTGCACTGTATTTATTGTTTCTTCCCCCTCTTCTCTTCGGTAGACTACGAGACCGACGCTGCTGCTGCCCAGTTCGACTACGGAGTTGACGACCCCTCTCTCTTGCCAGAGCAACCAGGCAAGCCCCCCCCTTGATCACCAGATATCGCCTATTCTCCTCTATACTGCTTGCATTAGAGTAGTGTAGCATGTTACTGCTTTCCGTTAATCCTATTCTGATGCATAGCCTGTCATTGTTGCTACAGTCATTGATACCTTACCCGCAATCCTAGATGCTTAGTATAGTATGCTAGTTTATCATTATTGGCCCTACATTCTTGTCAGTCTGCCTTGCTATACTATGGGGCCGTGATCACTCAAGAGGTGATCACGGGTATATACTATACATACATACATACTATACAGATGGTGACTAAAGTCGGGTCAGCTCGATGAGTACCCGCAAGTGATTCTGATGAGGAGGCTGAAAGGACAGGTGGCTCCATCCCGGTAGAGGTGGGCCTGGGTTCCCGACGGCCCCCGACTGTTACTTTGTGGCGGAGCGACAGGGCAGGTTGAGACCACCTAGGAGAGAGGTGGGCCTGGCCCTGCTCGGCGTTCGCGGATACTTAACACACTTAACGAGATCTTGGTATTTGATCTGAGTTGGCTACGAGCCTATACGCACTAACCATCTACGTGGGAGTAGTTATGGGTATCCCGGCGTCGTGGTATCAGCCGAAGCACTTCAGACGTCAGCGACGGAGCGGCGCGCGCCGGATTGGACTGGAACGCCTGCTAGGCTAGGTCTGCTTCTGGCCGCCCTCGCAACGTGCAGGTGTGCTATGGGCGATGGGCCCAGACCCCTGTGCGCTTAGGTTTAGACCGGCGTGCTGGCCTCTCTGTTTTGCCTAGGTGGGGCTGCGACGTGTTGATCTTCCGAGGCCGGGCATGACCCAGGAAAGTGTGTCCGGCCAAATGGGATCGAGCGTGTTGGGTTATGTGGTGCACCCCTGCAGGGAAGTTAATCTATTCGAATAGCCGTGATCTTCGGTAACAGGACGACTTGGAGTTGTACCTTGACCTTATGACAACTAGAACCGGATACTTAATAAAACACACCCTTCCAAGTTCCACAGACAACCCGGTGATCGCTTTTCTACAGGGCGACGAGGAGAGGATCGCCGGGTAGGATTATGCTATGCGATGCTACTTGGAGTTGCTACTTGGAGTTGCTACTTGGAGGACTTCAATCTACTCTCTTCTACATGCTGCAAGACGGAGGCTGCCAGAAGCGTAGTCTTCGACAGGATTAGCTATCCCCCTCTTATTCCGGCATTCTGCATTTCAGTCCACTGATATGGCCTCCTTACACATATACCCATGCATATGTAGTGTAGTTCCTTGCTTGCGAGTACTTTGGATGAGTACTCACGGTTGCTTTCTCCCCCCTTTTCCCCCTTTCCTTTCTTTCTGGTTGTCGCAACCAGAGGCTGGAGTCTAGGAGCCAAACGCCACCGTCGACGACGACCCCTACTACACCGGAGGTGCCTACTACTACGTGTAGCCCGCTGACGATGATCAGGAGTAGTTAGGAGGATCCCAGGCAGGAGGCATGCGCCTCTTTCGATCTGTATCCCAGTTTGTGCTAGCCTTCTTAAGGCAAACTTGTTTAACTTATGTCCGTACTCAGATATTGTTGCTTCCGCTGACTCGTCTATGATCGAGCACTTGTATTCGAGCCCTCGAGGCCCCTGGCTTGTATTATGATGCTTGTATGACTTATTTATGTTTTAGAGTTGTGTTGTGATATCTTCCCGTGAGTCCCTGATCTTGATCGTACACATTTGCGTGCATGATTAGTGTACGATTGAATCGGGGGCGTCACAAGTTGGTATCAGAGCCGACTGCCTGTAGGAATCCCCCTTTCCAACTCCTTGGCCGAAGTCGAGTCTAGACATTTTGAAACTTTTACTAACATGGCTGTGTGTCTTACGGGCACACGTTGCCATTGGGTGGTATTAGGATCTTTTATTCCTTATCCATACTCTGGGATTCTGATCTCTCTTCTATTCGGGTTAAATGGATTTTACTAAATCTAACATTAGGATCTCGTTATCACTTTCACCCGGAGAGCCCCTTATTACTGATGATCGTCTGCTGCACCAGAAGACCCTGAAGATACTCTCCGTTGTTAACTCGAGAACTTGTGTTCATCGCGTTTGCAATTCCCCTTCCACCGTAAACCCTTATGGATAACTACTTGCAGTTGTTATTCTTACCTTCATCCCCAGTTGGTCTTGTTATTACAAGATACCTTGAAAAACTCGTCGTTGTTTCGATAATCCTTTGAGCTTATTGCCTTGTTGTTCTTTGTCATCTGAATACCCCTATGGTTAATTCTCGCACTTATCGAGTATCCGCTCATCCCCCAGTTGTTCATGTGTTATACAAAAGTCTTCGAAATACCATTCGATATTCCGAAAATCCTCAGCAACCTATTGCTCTGGAATTTCTTGTTTGCTTTCATTATGATTAATCCCATAAGTATAGTAATCGTATTGGCATCCTTTGTCACCATCATTTTTGAGTCCGTTGATTCAATACGTTGTGAATGTTCACAATCATCAGTCGAGTCCTAGGATTATCTTTCCGGCTCAGACGTCATTTTTAACATGAGCTGGTTCTCGACCAAACTATCTGTCGTCGATTGTGCCTCTGGTATATTCAATTGATCCATCCTTGATCAGAACGTCTGCTTCTGGTCCTTTGTTTTGGAAATCATAATTCCTTTGCATTTAAGCTTTGAATTATTCAGAGGATTCCATAAGCTGTTGCATTTGCATTCCTTCCTTTTCTGGTTGAGTATCGATACTCACATCAGATCCTTTGTGGACCATCAAGTCCTTTGTTGTATTGTTATCCGACAATGTCCTTCACATTTGATCACTTTGTGAGTTCTTCCCCTGATACATAATGCCTTTGTTAAGTTGTATCCTTTGCTTGGCCAACCATGCTCTGCTTTCGGGCTTGTGTTATTTACTCTTGAAACTTGTGGTATATGTTTCTAAGAAGCCCCTATGGGTTGAACATATGCCTTCTCTAAACCGTGTGAACCCGAAAGTTTTCACGAGTCATACTCATCTGGTATTTCACCAGATAAAACTTTCATCACTAATGCCTTTATCAAGGCGAAAAGTGAATGGAAGGTTATACATTGAAGAAGTGGGAGTCGACCTTGAACCTTGCGTTCATGCCCAGGGACACGATGTATAACTTATCATGGACGCTGCTCGTAAAAATAATTACCCCCTTGTTATAAGTTCATATTTTATCCGTGGTTCGATCCTTTATGATCGTGGATTCCGACCATGTTCCCCTTTAAATACCATTTCTTGTGCAAGTTTAAGCACTTGTCTTCTGTAGAGCAATACCCCAGTCCAACCTCTACTTTGATCTGTCATCATGGTATCTCGAGATTATCATGGAACTGCATAACATCTTATGAGTTCTTCATCAAGTGCTACATTCCCACTGATTCCAATTTTTCACGGGCTCTGAGTTATTAAACACTCAAAGACACCAATAACCGAACCGAGTCCGCACTACGGTTCAACAACTCTTCAGTAAGCTTCTATAAGTACGAGTTTGTACCTGATCACATCATTCCTAGCCTGATCGGCTATATCATTATCATGCTAAAATTTTAACTGTGCTACCGGGTCCTTCTTCTCGGAGCACAAATTTCGACAGTGAGCTAATCTTACAATCGATCTTCCTCGTCATACCGTTTGTTCTTGAACAACAAGCTTGATTTCGAGTTTGTGTCGTACCCGTGGTTCCAATGACTTTTGGCTTCAACATTTCCGTTGACTTGATGTCATCGCCGATCAGTTACATCTTCTCGAAACCTCTCGACAAATGTGTCGTGATCATCATCAACATTCTGGGGTCTTCCAAGATATCTATCGAATTCTTGATGAGAAATAGCATCTTTTGCCCTCGATGGTTTGGGTTATCATCCACAACGTTATTGCATTCCCTCCAACACAAAAATTGTTCCTGTTTTGTGTTGTACCTTGAGATCCTTACTATCCAACTTATGATATGTTCTACCATGGAGTATTACCACCTTTTATGTCATGAAGGTTGTGAGAATTTCACCACCTCTTAAGAATTCTTGGTATATTAATACTTCTCGCCATATCCGTTCATATCTTGGTCCCCGTGTTGTTTCTAACCGGGATACTAGCCATTTAACTGTGATGTGTAATTCCAAAACATCTAGCAACCCTATTGCTTGAAGCTAATGGTTGATAGCTTGATTCTTAGACTATTGGTTATCGAATCACCATTCTGACATTGGTCGTGCAACCCAACCCATATTTCGGGCGCACCTTTCAACCAATGTTTAACTGAGTATGTTTTCCTCGAGCATACCTCTTTATATCATTCGATCTGACAAATGTTATCTCCTTGTTCACATAAGTGTGGAAATCCATCTTTTGAAAATCTCAATGAATTGTCGCTGAGTCAATCAGGCACCTCCTCACCTCTCCTTGAATTAATGATGAACTCTTGTTTCGAAACTCGCTTCCATAGTTCATTGCCCGAGAATCTTATAATGTCATTTCGTCAATTGCGTTGCACCTTTTCTTCTCAGGCATCCTGAGTCTGAGGTATCCTGACACCAATCGGATCTGAACCTCGGTCAGATATGATGGTTGGAACATATTTCCAAGAATTATAACATTGGTCTTTTATGACCCGGTAAGGTGACCTAGCACACATGGCCGAAGGACCTAGTGTTATAGTTTCCTTTTTAACAAGGTTAACCATTTTTCCATGAGGAAATTGAATGCCTTGTTTAATAAGTTTATCCTGATGGATCTTTTGTGTATCCAAAGTCCGACCTTTGCTTGAAGACCATGTCAATGCTATCTCGAAGCATGTCTGTGGTACTCCGGTCTTCAATAAGAACATTTGAAGCACCATGCTAAATTTTCTTTATCAATTATCCAAACACCGTTGTATGGCTAATATCATGAGATTCCCCCTTATCTAATTGGTTTTGTACTTTGTATCCTGTCATGGATATCATGTTCTGTTTGTCCTTGGAAAGGATATACCCCTGAAATATGTGTTTAAACACATTTTCTTTCCATTGTTCTGTTTAATTTGATAATCATATTTTCCTTTCCATTTGTTGGGTTAATGTTTCTTGTGATCTATATGATCTAAGGAGTAATATTCTCCTGCTTATGTAAACACCCGGTGTACAATTCTGCCAGCAAGACCCCGTTACTATTGTTGAGGACATTCCGGTAGCCACCGATGGACGAGAACTTTGCCTATTGGTCCGCCTCGTTCAACGAGCAGGAAGTTGGTTCTCTTCGTCCCTCGCCCTCGGTACCGACGTTGTTGCCAACATAACTGGCAGGCTACCCTCTGACATACCTTGCTTGCTTGATCACGCAAGACATCTCCGCCCTTCCTACTTTTAACCCACCTGGTGGGCCCATAACCCACAGTTCCACAGGATCGAAACCTGACTCTCCTGTACACCTTGTTGACAAAGTTATCCCTTGCTCTTGGTTTCGTAGGTAATTCGTGAGCCACCTTCCAAGTGATCATCAATTCTGGTATTAGACACAATACATATTCCCATTGCTTTGAACCCCTTTTCACGCCCTATTTCAGGCATCGAACGATTGCATGCCCGCTCGAAACTTCCCATGATACCTCCTTACTTTGCTCTCGATATTTTTGTAAGTTTCAATTCGAGAGTTACTTCTGCCACCTTCCTCGATGTTATCGACCAGATAGTCGACCTTGCAGAGGCCTGTTCTCCCGGAATGCCCACCCTTTATTCTTTCGTAAGTACGATGGAGTTCCTGAAGAAAGGACGCCGACTTCATCATGATGACCAGAAGCAGAGAAATGAAGACATCAATGTATTGGACCGGCCTCCTCGAGAAGAGCAAGCTAGGATGAGAAGACCCGCTAGATTCGTAACCAAACCTTCCCCCCTTTCACTACCTCTTAAATCTCGGGACGAGATTTCTTGTAGTGGAGGAGAATTGTGACGCCCGGATAATTAGGCCACAGTAATCCCACGTTAATGATGCCACATCACCACGGTTACTGTTGATAAACCCGCGATGATTCAAACCCCGTTCAAATTCTATTTTAAAATCAAGTCAAACTTTAAAGTTTTCAAATGTCAAAGAAAAATACTCACTAGCTAATTATCATGTGGAAACCAACATCATTTGGCCCTCCCTTTAATTCCTAGAACAATATAAAGTGGCCCAGCGGCATATTATTTGACCTATTCAATTTCTAAAAATGCTTGAACAATTTCATTGGCTCTAAAACTTTTTATGCAACACCGCAATGTTGTTCTTGAATTGTGTGTCAGACTTCATGATTGACTAAATTCATTTTTTGTCACTCAAATTAATACGAAACAGTAGCTAACTTAAGTACATAAAAATAAAAGTTAATAAAACAAAAGCAAAGAAAAACAAAAGGCCCCTACCTGCCAACGGGTAGCCCACGTGCGCCCCTGTCCTCCTGTTCATGGGGGCGTGGCAGCCATCGGCCGCTGTCAGCGGCGCCGTGGCGGCCATCGCCCGGCTCCCCCTGCCTATAAGCCGCCCCCATCGCCCCGGGTCGAACCCTAGTGCCCCACTCCCTCTCCTCCTCACCCCTCTCCCTCGCGGCGGTGCCCACATGTGGCCGCGGCCACGCCTCTGCCCCGACTCCATCGCCCTCGCCATCGGAGGTCGCCGCCACCGCACCGTCCTCTGCGCTTCTAAGCTGTCAACGGCTGCCATGAGCCTCACAGTGGGCGCCATCAGCTCGCCATCGTCGCCACTGCCTCGCCTCGTCGCCGGCGCTCATCCTCGTCCCCTCCCCGGCGCGCTCCAACAAGCCTCGTCGCCCCTCTTCGCTGCAACGGCAGTGAGCTCCTTTCTCCCCTTCTCTTTTCCACGTTGAATCGGCGCCGTAGACCCGCGTACCTCCCGTGCTTGCCTGCCTTTGCTTGTCCCCAGCCAACCCCTGCTCGTCTTGGTCGTGCTCGACGTGCCGTGCCACGGCCCGCACCGGTCCGGGCGTGCGCGTCGCCGCACCCCGGCCATAGTCGCGGCTGCCTGCCGTGGCCATGAGCGCCCTGTACTGCTGCTCCCGCGCCATCCGTCGTCGCTCGCCGCACGCTGCTATGCTGGTCCGCCGCCGCTGCGCTCGGCCGCGTCGGCGCCAGTCACTAAGCTGCGCTTGCCCGTCCCTCGCTGGCCGCGCCACACCCAACGCCCAGCCCGCGCGTGCGTGCACGCTGTGCTACTGGCACTGCTGGCTTCAGCCGTCGGTGCCCCGGTGTGCGCGTGTGTGCCGCTGCTGACTACCTCCTGCTACCGCTCCTACTGACTGCTAGCTACATTAACATTCAGTTATTGTAGCTGCAGCTAGCTTCGGCAAATCCACAATGACTAACCCCCTTGACGGCCTCTGATCAGCGGTTAAACAACTACTAACAGGCTTAAAAATAATATCAATAGAAAATATACATGACAAACTCCATTTTATCTCACTGGACCAAATCCTTTTGATGAATAGATTAAATCCTACAAAAATCATAAAATGACATCTTATGTTAATAACTCCCAGCCTACTAACTTGTGTGTGCTGTGTGTGCGCGTCGTGCATATGGCCGGAGTAGTGGCCGGCCCTTGCTTAGATTAGTACTACTAGGTGTTAATTAATGGCTAAAATAGTCTATGTACAGATGACATGTGGCCCCTTTTATTTAAAAGCCTAATCAATAGTTTGTGCCAATGACAAGTAGGGCCCTAGTGTACTGTTCATTGGTTAAATAGTAAAGTTGTTGACTAAGTCAACCCAACCATTGGACCCCACTTGTAAGCCACTGAAACTAAGCCGCTGCTGTGTGCACCCAGCCAATTCCTTTTTAAATTCGAATTAATAATATTCAAAATAATAATAAAACTTTAGAAATTCATAGAAAATAATCCGTAAATCGGATGAAATAACTTTGTATATGAAAGTTGCTCAAAACGACGGGACAAATCCGGATACGCAGCCCGTTCGTCCGCCACACACCCCTAACATATCAAACTCGCAAGTTTCCCCCTTCGGCTCCTCTGCCCGAAAACACGGAACACCGGGAATACTTTCCCGGATGTTTTCCCCCTTCGCCGGCATCACCTCATACTGCGTTAGGACACAACTAGCTTCGCTCTTTATCATGTCTTGTGTTGTCTTGCTTATGTTTGCACTGTATTTATTGTTTCTTCCCCCTCTTCTCTTCGGTAGACTACGAGACCGACGCTGCTGCTGCCCAGTTCGACTACGGAGTTGACAACCCCTCTCTCTTGCCAGAGCAACCAGGCAAGCCCCCCCCCCCCTTGATCACCAGATATCGCCTATTCTCCTCTATACTGCTTGCATTAGAGTAGTGTAGCATGTTACTGCTTTCCGTTAATCCTATTCTGATGCATAGCCTGTCATTGTTGCTACAGTCATTGATACCTTACCCGCAATCCTAGATGCTTAGTATAGTATGCTAGTTTATCATTATTGGCCCTACATTCTTGTCAGTCTGCCTTGCTATACTATGGGGCCGTGATCACTCAGGAGGTGATCACGGGTATATACTATACATACATACATACTATACAGATGGTGACTAAAGTCGGGTCAGCTCGATGAGTACCCGCAAGTGATTCTGATGAGGGGGCTGAAAGGACAGGTGGCTCCATCCCGGTAGAGGTGGGCCTGGGTTCCCGACGGCCCCCGACTGTTACTTTGTGGCGGAGCGACAGGGCAGGTTGAGACCACCTAGGAGAGAGGTGGGCCTGGCCCTGCTCGGCGTTCGCGGATACTTAACACGCTTAACGAGATCTTGGTATTTGATCTGAGTTGGCTACGAGCCTATACGCACTAACCATCTACGTGGGAGTAGTTATGGGTATCCCGGCGTCGTGGTATCAGCCGACGCACTTCAGACGTCAGCGATGGAGCGGCGCGCGCCGGATTGGACTGGAACGCCTGCTAGGCTAGGTCTGCTTCTGGCCGCCCTCGCAACGTGCAGGTGTGCTATGGGCGATGGGCCCAGACCCCTGGGCGCTTAGGTTTAGACCGGCGTGCTGGCCTCTCTGTTTTGCCTAGGTGGGGCTGCGACGTGTTGATCTTCCGAGGCCGGGCATGACCCAGGAAAGTGTGTCCGGCCAAATGGGATCGAGCGTGTTGGGTTATGTGGTGCACCCCTGCAGGGAAGTTAATCTATTCGAATAGCCGTGATCTTCGGTAACAGGACGACTTGGAGTTGTACCTTGACCTTATGACAACTAGAACCGGATACTTAATAAAACACACCCTTCCAAGTTCCACAGACAACCTGGTGATCGCTTTTCTACAGGGCGACGAGGAGAGGATCGCCGGGTAGGATTATGCTATGCGATGCTACTTGGAGTTGCTACTTGGAGTTGCTACTTGGAGATGCTACTTGGAGGACTTCAATCTACTCTCTTCTACATGCTGCAAGACGGAGGCTGCCAGAAGCGTAGTCTTCGACAGGATTAGCTATCCCCCTCTTATTCCGGCATTCTGCAGTTCAGTCCACTGATATGGCCTCCTTACACATATACCCATGCATATGTAGTGTAGTTCCTTGCTTGCGAGTACTTTGGATGAGTACTCATGGTTGCTTTCTCCCCCCTTTTCCCCCTTTCCTTTCTTTCTGGTTGTCGCAACCAGAGGCTGGAGTCTAGGAGCGAAACGCCACCGTCGACGACGACCCCTACTACACCGGAGGTGCCTACTACTACGTGCAGCCCGCTGACGATGATCAGGAGTAGTTAGGAGGATCCCAGGCAGGAGGCATGCGCCTCTTTTGATCTGTATCCCAGTTTGTGCTAGCCTTCTTAAGGCAAACTTGTTTAACTTATGTCTGTACTCAGATATTGTTGCTTCCGTTGACTCGTCTATGATCGAGCACTTGTATTCGAGCCCTCGAGGCCCCTGGCTTGTATTATGATGCTTGTATGACTTATTTATGTTTTAGAGTTGTGTTGTGATATCTTCCCGTGAGTCCCTGATCTTGATCGTACACATTTGCGTGCATGATTAGTGTACTATTGAATCGGGGACGTCACAACCTAAGATCCAAGAATAACCAAAGTAACTCCTATGACTAAGAATTATAATAAAATCACTTGAAAACACTTCCTTCATGGTATCAATCTATGCTCGAAGAAATACTTCAAAGACTTCGGTAAAGATACCGCAATTAGGCTGGAGCAACGATGTTGTCACTCTTTCACCCGCACGAATATTACCAATAATGGTTTTTGAAAGCGCATTGAGTCGGCCATCTAAAAAATGGAAAGCCTTGATCGATGAACGTACTTGGGACAGGGATGATCCCCTACAGTGCAGGTCGCCGAACACTATATCTTCACCATGGTGTCGATGAGAGATTTCACCTCCACAAAGAATTAGACCAACAAAAAAGCTTGACACAACAATATAAACTCATCATATCAGAATAATTGGATCTGTGAGGATAGAAAACTCTCTAACCTTGTGGCACTTCCAAAAGAAAAAGAGAAAATTTATTCTCACACAACTATGATGATCACTAGATGTTGGAGAAGAACATAGAGGTCTTGAAGATCCGAGGTCCCCCCACCCCTCAGCACCAAGATGATAACCAGAGGTGAGGGGATCTAAATTTCTCAGATGGCGACGGTGATGGTGGCATGAGAAACCCTCCTATATATGTTCTCAAGATAAAAGGCCAAGATCTACTTAAATTGCATTTGTAGAATCCTAGCCCGCGCATCAAGCGGGCCACTTTCCTAGTTTTAAAAGAGAAATAAAAAAATGGACAAACACTTCTTAGGAAAAACCCAGGGATAAACCACCCTAGAAATTCGGGGGGAGATTCTCAAAACCAATTGGGGAAGACTAAAATAGGTCGGCCCAGCTACGCTATGGATTAAAAGCAAATAGGCGCCAACAACCGATAATGTTGTAGTTGGCGCCATAAGCACTGAATAAGATCGAAAAAAAGCAGTGATACGTCTCCAACGTATTAATAATTTTTGATTGTTCCATGCAATTATATTACCCTTTTTGGATGTTTATGAGCTTTATTTTACACCTTTATATCATTTTTGGGACTAACCTACTAACCGGAGGCCCAGCCCGTATTGCTGTTTTTTTTGCCTATTTCAGTATTTCGAAGAAAAGGAATATCAAACGGAGTCCAAACGGAATGAAACCTTCGGGAGCGTGATTTTTGGAACGAACGTGATCCGGAGGACTTGGAGTGCAAGTCAAGAAGCAGCCGAGGACTCCACGAGATAGGAGGGCGCCCCCCCTCTATAGGGCGCGCCCCCAGTCTCGTGGGCCCCTCGGGCGTCCACCGACGTACTTCTTCCTCCTATATAAGCCTACGTACCCCAAAAACATCCAGGGAGCAACCGAAACACAATTTCCACCGCCGTAACCTTCTATATCCGCTAGATCCTATCTTGGAGCCTTCGCCGGTGTTCTGCCGGAGGGGGAATCGACCACGGAGGGCTTATACATCAACATCCTTGCCCCTCCGATGAGTTGTGAGTAGTTCACCACAAACCATCGGGTCCATAGTTATTAGCTAGATGTCTTCTTCTCTCTTTTTGGATCTCAATACAATGTTCTCCCCCTCTCTTGTGGAGATCTATTCGATGTAAACTATTTTTGCGGTGTGTTTGTCGAGACCCAATGAATTGTGGGTTTATGATCAAGTTTATCTATGAATAATATTTGAATCTTCTTTGAATTCTTTTATGTATGATTGAGTTATCTTTGCAAGTCTCTTCGAATTATCAGTTTGGTTTGGCCTACTAGATTGATCTTTCTTGCCATGGGAGAAGTGCTTAGCTTTGGGTTCAATCTTGCGGTGTCCTTACCCAGTGACAGAAAGGGTTGCCAGGCACGTATTGTATTGTTGCCATCGAGGATAAAAAGATGGGGTTTATATCATATTGCTTGAGTTTATCCCTCTACATCATGTCATCTTGCTTAAGGCGTTACTCTGTTCTTATGAACTTAGTACTCTACATGCAGGCAGGAGTCGGTCGATGTGTGGAGTAATAGTAGTAGATGCATTCAGGAGTCGGTCTACTTGTTGCGGACATGATGCCTATATACATGATCATGCCTAGATAATCTCATAATTATTCGCTTTTCTATGAATTGCTCGACAGTAATTTGTTCACCCACCGTAATACTTATGCTATCTTGAGAGAAGCCACTAGTGAAACCTATGCCCCCCGGGTCTATCTCTTATAATATTTGCTTCCAATTTACTTTTATTTGCATCTTTACTTTTTGCATCTATATTATAAAATACCAAAAATATATTTATCTTATCATACTATCTTTATTAGATCTCACTTTCGCAAGTGACCGTGAAGGGATTGACAACCCCTTTATTGCGTTGGTTGCAAGTTCTTTGTTTGTTTGTGTAGGCGCGTGGGACTTTTGAGGAGCCTCCTACTGGATTGACCTTGGTTCTCAAAAACTGAGGGAAATACTTACGCTACTTTGCTGCATCACCCTTTCCTCTTCAAGGAAAACCAACGCAAGCTCAAGACATAGCAAGAAGGATTTCTGGCGCCGTTGCCGGGGAGGTCTTCGCTCAAGTCAAGACATACCAAGTACCCATCACAAACTCATCTCCCTCGCATTTACATTATTTGCCATTTGCCTCTCGTTTTCCTCTCCCCCACTTCACCCTTGCCGTTTATTCGCCCTCTCTTTCCCAATCTCTCTCTCTCTTTTCGCCTGCCTTTTTCTGTTTGCTTGTGTGTTGGATTACTTGTTGCCATGGCGCAAGATAATACCAAATTGTGTGATTTCTCGAATACCAATAATAATGATTTCCTTAGTACTCCGATTGCTCCTCTTAATGATGTTGAGTCTTGTGAAATCAATACTGCTTTGCTGAATCTTGTTATGAAAGATCAATTCGCTGGCCTTCCTAGTGAAGATGCCGCTACTCATCTAAACAACTTTGTTGATTTGTGTGATATGCAAAAGAAGAAAGATACAGATAACAATATTGTCAAATTGAAGTTATTTCCGTTTTCACTTAGAGATCGTGCTAAAGTTTGGTTTTCGTCTTTGCCTAAAAATAGTATTGATTCTTGGAACAAGTGCAAAGATGCTTTTATCTCTAAGTATTTTCCTCCGCTAAGATCATCACTCTTAGGAACGATATTATGAATTTTAAACAACTTGATCATGAGCATGTTGCCCAATCTTGGGAAAGAATGAAATTGATGCTTCGCAATTGCCCTACTCATGGTTTGAATTTATGGATGATCATACAAAATTTTTATGCCGGTTTGAACTTTGCTTCTAGAAATCTCTTAGACTCGGCCGCGGGAGGCACGTTTATGGAAATCACGTTAGGAGATGCTACAAAACTTCTTGATAATATTATGGCTAATTATTCTCAATGGCACACCGAAAGATCTTCTAGTAAAAAAGTGCATGCTATAGAAGAAATCAATGTTTTGAGTGGAAAGATGGATGAACTTATGAAATTATTTGCTACTAAAAATACTCCTCTTGATCCCAATGATATGCCTTTGTCTTCTTTGATTGAGAATAATAATGAATCTATGGATGTGAATTTTGTTGGTAGGAATAGTTTTGGAAACAATGCTTATAGAGGAAACTTTAATGCTAGACCGTTCCCTAGTAATTCCTCTAATAATTATGGAAATTCCTACAATAATGCTTATGGTAATTTTAATAAGATGCCCTCTGATTTTGAGAATAGTGTGAAAAAATTTATGATTTCTCAAAAGAATTTTAATGCTTTGCTTGAACAAAAATTGCTCAAAGTTGATGATTTGGCTAGGAACGTTGATAGACTTTTGCTTGATGTTGATTCTATTAAACTTAGATCTTATCCTCCTAAGCATGATATCAATGAGTCTCTCAAAGCAATTAGAATTTCCATTGATGAGTGCAAGTAAAGAACCACTAGATTGCGTGCTAAGAAAGATTGCTTTATAAAGGCGTGTTATTCTAGTTTCCATGAAAATAATGATGAGGATCTTAAAGTTATTGATGCGTCTCCTTTTAGATCTATGTTTTGCAATATGAATCTTGATAATTATGGGACTGATGATGAGTCAACTTTACCTAGAAGGCGTCCCAAGAATTTGGAGTTTTTACATCTTGATGCTAAATTTGGTAAAAGTGGGATTGAAGAGGTCACAACTTTAAATAGTATTGAACCCACTATCTCGGATTTCAAGGAATTTGATTATGATAATTGTTCTTTAGAAGGTTGTATTTCCTTGTTGCAATCTGTTGTTAATTCTCCTCATGCTTATAGTCAAAATAAAGCTTGTACCAAACATATCGTTGATGCCTTGATGCAATCTTATGATGAAAAACTTAATTTGGAAGTTTCTATACCTAGAAAACTTAATGATGAGTGGGAACCTACTATAAAGATTGGAATTAAAGATCATGAGTGTTTTGCTTTGTGTGATTTGGGTGCTAGTGTTTCCACGATTCCGAAAACTTTATGTGATATTCTAGGTTTCCATGATCTTGATGATTGCTCTTTAAATTTGCACCTTGCAGATTCCACCATTAAAAAGCCAATGGGAAGGATCAATGATATTCTCATTGTTGCAAATAGAAATTTGGTGCCCGTGGATTTTATCGTTCTTGATATAGATTGCAATCTTTCTTGCCCTATTATTCTTGGTAGACCTTTCCTTAGAAGGATTGGTGTGATTATTGATATGAAGGAAGGGAATATTAGATTCCAATTTCCATTAAAGAAAGGCATGGAGCACTTTCCAAGAAAGAAAGTAAAATTACCTTATGAATCTATCATGCGGGCTACTTATGAATTTAGTGCCAAAGATGGCACCCGTTAGATGTGTCTTCGCTTTTATGCCTAGCTAAGGGCGTTAAACGATAGCGCTGGTTGGGAGGCAACCCAATTTTCTTTGTGTTTTTTGTTTTTGTTCCTCTTTAGTAATAAATCTTGCATCTACCTTCTGTTTAGATGTGCTTTTATCTTTTAATTAGTGTTTGTGCCAAGTAGAACCTATAGGATAACCTATGATGACAGTTGATTTGATTCTGCTGAAAAACAGAAACTTTATGCGCGCGAATTTAGTTTTTTTAAATCACAGAAATGTGCTTTTGCGTTGATTATTTTTGCTACTGATCAATAAACAAATTTTACAGGACCTCCTATTTTGGTAGGATTTTTAGAGTTCCAAAAGTTTGCGTTAGTTACAGATTGCTACAAACTGTTCTATTTTTGTCAGATTCTGTTTTTCGTGCGTTGTTTGCTTATTTCGATGCATCTATGGCTAGTAAATTAGTTTATAAACCATATAGAAGTTGGATTATAGTAGGTTTAACACCAAAATAAATAAAGATTGAGTTCATTACAGTACCTTATGTGGTGGTTTCGTTTTCTTTCACTAACGGAGCTTATAAGATTTCCTGTTGAGTTTTGTGTTGTGAAGTTTTCAAGTTTTGGGTAAAGCTTTTATGGACTATGGAATTAGGAGTGGAAAGAGCCTAAGCTTGGGGATGCCCAAGGCACCCCAAGATATTCAAGGATAGCCAAAA
The DNA here is from genome assembly GCF_018294505.1 of Triticum aestivum. Classification (NCBI taxonomy): domain Eukaryota; kingdom Viridiplantae; phylum Streptophyta; class Magnoliopsida; order Poales; family Poaceae; genus Triticum; species Triticum aestivum. Next base: position 478,976,970 of record NC_057807.1, on the reverse strand, counting down.
GCCTAAGCTTGGGGATGCCCCGGGAAGGCATCCCCTCTTTCGTCTTCGTTCATTGGTAACTTTACTTGGAGCTATATTTTTATTTGCCACATGATATGTGTTTTGCTTGGAGCGTCGTGTATTATATTAGTCTTTGCCTTTTGATTTACCACAATCATCCTTGCTGTACACACCTTTTGGGAGAAGCCTACTTGATTAGAATTTGCTAGAATACTCTATGTGCTTCACTTATATCTTTTGAGCTTAATAGTTTTTGCTCTAGTGCTTCACTTATATCTTTTAGAGCACGATGGTGTCTTAATTTTGAAGAAATTGCTAGTCTCTCATGCTTCACTTATATCTTTTTGAGAGTCTTTTAGAACAGCATGGTATTTTCTATGATTACAAAGTTGGTCCTAGAATGATGAACATCCAAGTTGGATATAATAAAAACTATCATAGAAAAAGAATTGGATGCTATGATCAATATGATGCTTGATAACTGTTTTGAGATATGGAGGTAGTGATATTAGAGTCATGCTAGTTGAGGTGATTATGAAAAATACTTGTGTTAAGGGTTGTGATTCCCGTAGCATGCACGTATGGTGAACCGCTTTGTGATGAAGTTGGAGCACAATTTTATTTATTGGGTGTCTTCCTTATGAGTGGCGGTCGGTGACGAGCGATGGTCTTTTCCTACCAATCTATCCCCCTAGGAGCATGCGTGTAGTGCTTTGGTTTTTGATGACTTCTAGATTTTTGCAACAAGTATATGAGTTCTTTTGTCTAATGTTGAGTCCATGGATTATACGCACCTCACCCTTCCACTATTGCTAGCCTCTCTTGTGCCACGCAACTTTCGCCGGTACCATACACCCACCATATACCTTTCTCAAAACAGCCACCATACCTACCTATTATGGCATTTCCATAGCCATTCCGAGATATATTGCCATGCAACTTTCCACCGTTCCGTTCATATGACACGCATTACTTTTGTCATATTGCTCTTTGCATGATCATGTAGTTGACATTGTATTTGTGGCAAGGCCACCTTCATAATTTTCATACATGTCGCTCTTAATTCATTGCATATCCCGGTACACCGCCGGAGGCATTCATATAGAGTCATATCTTGTTCTAGCTTTGAGTTTTAATTCTTGAGTTGTAAATCCATAAAAGTGTGATGATCTTCATTATTAGAGCATTGTCCTAGTGAGGAAAGGATGATGAAGACTATGATTCCCCCACAAGTCGGGATGAGATTTCGGACTTTACAAAAAGAAAAAAAAAGAAGAAAGAAAAAAAGAAAAGACCAAAAAGAAAAAAAAAGGCCAAAGAAAAAAAGGAAGAAAAAAAGAGAAAGAAAGAAAAAAATGAGAGAAAAAGAGAGAAGGGACAATGCTACTATCTCTTTTTCCACACTTGTGCTTCAAAATAGCACCATGATCTTCATGATAGAGAGTCTCATATGTTCTCACTTTCATTTACTAGTGAGATTTTTTCATTATAGAACTTGGCTTGTATATTCCAATGATGGGCTTCCTCAAACTGCCCTAGGTCTTCGTGAGCAAGCAAGTTGGATGTACACCCACTTAGTTTCTTTTGTTGAGCTTTCATATATTTATAGCTCTAGTGCATCCGTTGCATGGCAATCCCTACTCACTCACATTGATATCTATTAATGGGCATCTTCATAGCCCGTTGATACGCCTAGTTGATGTGAGACTATCTTCTCCTTTTTGTCTTCTCCACAACCACCATTCTATTCCACATATAGTGCTATGTCCATGGCTCACGCTCATGTATTGCGTGAAAGTTGAAAGAGTTTGAGATTATTAAAGTATGAAACAATTGCTTGGCTTGTCATCGGGGTTGTGCATGATTAAATACTTTGTGTGATGAAGATAGAGCAACAGCCAGACTATATGATTTTGTAGGGATAACTTTCTTTGGCCATGTTATTTTGAGAAGACATGATTACTTTGATTAGTATGCTTGAAGTATCACCATTTTCATGTTAATATGAACTTTTATTTTGTATCATTTGGATCTGAACATTCATGCCACAATAAAGAAAATTACATTGAGAATTATGCTAGGTAGCATTCCACATCAAAAATTTCTTTTTTATCATTTACCTACTCGAGGACGAGCAGGAATTAAGCTTGGGGATGCTTGATACGTCCCCAACGTATCTATAATTTTTGATTGTTCCATGCTATTATATTACTCCTTTTGGATGTTTATGGGCTTTATTTTACACATTTATATCATTTTTGGGACTAACCTACTAATCGGAGGCCCAGCCCGTATTGCTGTTTTTTTTGCCTATTTCAGTATTTCGAAGAAAAGGAATATCAAACGGAGTCCAAACGGAATGAAACCTTCGGGAGCGTGATTTTTGGAACGAACGTGATCCAGAGGACTTGGAGTGCAAGTCAAGAAGCAGCCGAGGACTCCACGAGATAGGAGGGCGCCCCCCCTATAGGGCACGCCCCCTGTCTCGTGGGCCCCTCGGGCGTCCACCGACGTACTTCTTCCTCCTATATAAGCCTACATACCCCGAAAACATCCAGGGAGCAACCGAAACACAATTTCCACCGCCGTAACCTTTTGTATCCGTGAGATCCCATCTTGGAGCCTTCGCCGGCGTTCTGCCGGAGGGGGAATCGACCACGGAGGGCTTCTACATCAACATCCTTGCCCCTCCGATGAGTTATGAGTAGTTTACCACAAACCTTCGGATCCATAGTTATTAGCTAGATGGCTTCTTCTCTCTTTTTGGATCTTAATACAATGTCCTCCCCTCTCTTGTGGAGATCTATTCGATGTAAACTCTTTTTGCGGTGTGTTTGTCGAGATCCGATGAATTGTGGGTTTGTGATCAAGTTTATCTATGAATAATATTTGAATCTTCTCTGAATTCTTTTATGTATGATTGAGTTATCTTTGCAAGTCTCTTCGAATTATCAGTTTGATTTGGCCTACTAGATTGATCTTTCTTGCCATGGGAGAAGTGCTTAGTTTTGGGTTCAATCTTACAGTGTCCTTATCCAGTGACAGAAAGGGTTGCAAGGCACGTATTGTATTGTTGCCATCGAGAATAAAAAGATGGGGTTTATATCATATTGCTTGAGTTTATCCCTCTACATCATGTCATCTTGCTTAATGCGTTACTTTGTTCTTATGAACTTAATACTCTAGATGCAGGCAGGAGTCGGTCGATGTGTGGAGTAATAGTAGTAGATGCATTCAGGAGTCGGTCTACTTATTGCAGACGTGATGCCTATATACATGATCATGCCTAGATAATCTCATAATTATTCGCTTTTCTATCAATTGCTCGACAATAATTTGTTCACCCACCGTAATACTTATGCTATCTTGAGAGAAGTCACTAGTGAAACCTATGGCCCCCGGGTCTATCTTTTATCATATTTGCTTTCAATTTACTTTTATTTGCATCTTTACTTTTTGCATCTATATTATAAAATACCAAAAATATATTTATCTTATCATACTATCTTTATTAGATCTCACTTTTGCAAGTGGCCGTGAAGGGATTGACAACCCCTTTATTGCGTTGGTTGCGAGTTCTTTGTTTGTTTGTGTAGGTGCGTGGGACTTTTGAGGAGCCTCCTACTGGATTGATACATTGATTCTCAAAAACTAAGGGAAATACTTACGCTACTTTGCTGCATCACCCTTTCCTCTTCAAGGAAAACCAACGCAAGCTCAAGACGTAACAAGCAGCGCAAATCCTAGATGAAGTTTAATGCGTCGTACGGTTGACCAATCGTGCAGACCAACAACAACCAATGATATCAATGGGCCGGCACAACCTACTGCAACGCATCCAAATTTTTGGAGAAGGTTTTGACCGGTTTTGGTTCCGGTTTTCCCCCCAAAAATTTGTTTTTTACATGTTTTATTTGGTTTTATTTTCGTTTTTTATTTCTTTAAAAAGTTCCCTTTTAAAAAGATGTTCGAAAAATCAAATTTTGTTCAAATTTTAAATACAAAATCATGATTATCGAAAAATGTCGTTGTTTTTAAAAAAATCAAAATACATTCGCATATTTAGAATTTGTTCACAAATTCAAAATAATTTGGGAATTTCAAGAAATTCTTTGGAGTTAAAGAAAATCTACCTGTTTTAAATCACAAATTCAAAAAAGTGCATATGTTTGAAAGTTTCACAAAATTCCAAAAAATCTGTAATTGGAAAATTTTTTTGGGTTTTACAGAAAAACCGGAATTTTACAATACGTTCGTGCTTTCAGTTTCTCTTCCCGTTTGAAAAATTCTTGGGTTTTACAAAAAAATTACTGATTTTTTTTAAAAAATTCACATTTTCTAACAATATTAGATTTGTCTAAAAACATATTATTTTAAGAAAAATAAAAATAAAAACCGGGAGCTACAGTCCACTGACCGCTACAGTACCGACGCTATACTAATTGAATCGCTACCGTAGAAGATTGTGAATGTAGCTACACTATATGGAGCGCCGATGTGCGTCACGGTTCGCTATTGGACGCAGTGAGCGTCCAACTGGAAGGTGCGGATTTGCAGGCCTCAAACCCAACGCTGCTGCTTATTCCTACACCCGAGAGACCGGCCCATAGTGCCCAAACACCCACGACTTTACACTCACGAAGGATTGTTTCCTACTATTAGTCTACTAGGTATCATGCCTTCTCCCGCTAGGATCGGAAATTCTTATAATGCCCTAAAGCCGCTAGTTGCAACAAGCACTTCAAACCGGGTCGCAATTGCCTGATCAAGTGCGCCGCCACTTTGGCGATCCGGCCGCCGCCTTGTTTCCCCTCTTCCTGCGATTCGGCCGCCGCCCTGGCTTCCCCTCCTCCCGCGACCCGGCGGCCGCCCTGGCTTCCCCTCCTCCCGCGACCCGGCCGCCGCCTTGGCTTCCCCTGCTCCTGCGGTCCGGCCGCCGCCTCTTGGCTTCCCCTTCTCCTGCGATCCGGCCGCGCCTTGGCTGCAGTCCGCTTGATATCTCTACGCATCGGACGAGGTCAAGCGAGCAGACCAGCTGCCCATCTGGCTGCTGCAAAGTCGCGCCTCAGGTTTTACGCTGTATTCCTGGTTCAACGATTTTGATCATGGATCAGGTGGATTTTTTCCCCCCACTATCTGTTCCGTCCCGTTTTTAGGTTTTCACACCATTTACCAATTTTTCTCTTTGTTTGTCCACACAGCTTTACCGCAGGATCAGTAGAAGCATTGTTAAGATAGCGATTGGGCGTTCCTTTTATCATGGCTTTGTTTCTGATATCATGCCACGGCTCACTGTAATGGCAAGTGCGGCCTCATTTCTAACGCCATTGGAAAATTACGAACTCCTCCTGCATTTTCCAGATAAAGTTCTTTTACCCTGCAGCAAGCGCTATCCAAATCACAGACGGTATTGCTGTAATACAATGCCATGGAGAGGAGGTTGATGCAGATCTGGTGGAGGCACTTCAAGTATCTGAAGAACCAATTTCAATATCTGAAGAAGTGTATACATATAATGCTTACGAGGAGGGCATAGAAAGCACCATAACCAAAGGTTATGTAATGTAAGTTCCATGCGTAAGAAAATTACTTATTCCCCGTGAAAAAAAGAAATACTTATTCTCAAACACTAACTTGCCTCTTTACAAGCATGCAGTTCAATACACGAGAATTCGTTCTTCCACAGCTGCTCTGCCGGTTCAACTTCGCATCTGGGAGCATTGGTCATTAACAAAGGCGGTCAATTGGTTGGCTTGTGTACTGGGTTTGATCGCCACCTAATTGCTAGAGAAATGTCTGCACTAGCATAAGCAGATCCTGATTACAAATACCCAACAGAAGACTGTTAAGGTAATATGTTCTTTTTTCAAATAAATAATTTAGTTTATGAATATTGTGTTAGAGCATGCTTTGAATTAATGCTTCCACAGTCCTACTGATTATGTTTCTCACAAACGACATGGTGAAATGCATGGGAATATTTCCCTGAAATGCTATTTCACACTTTCAGCAGCTACGGACAAGAATTTAAAAGCATGTACCTTGTTTCAAAGATCTAGCTATATTGTGTTTCTATGGCTAATTAAGAAACTTTATAGATATTGGGATCTAGCTATAATTTTTTCACAATTTGGGCTTTGCACTTAGATTTAATATATAGTCAAATATACATAACCAGTGTTAGGTAAGAACCTATTTTGCATCTTGGTTCACTGCTTTACCCATTTGTGTTTGGGAAAGCAATATTCATAATTGATTAAAATGTGCACTTTATCTGAAGTGCATTTTATAAAATGGTTGCAAAAAGAAACTTTAGTCAGAATTGAAAGGCCAAGCTTGGGAAGAATAACGGAGCATATGGCAGAACCAAATAGCTATTGATAGCCCTGTTACTTTTATATGTTTTTTAAGCTGTTGGGCAATTGCTTCTCCTGGTCTTTGGTGAATGAGAGGATAATTCAAGAAAATTGAGTGGGGTAAAATGGTCTTGTTCCAGTAATTCTATATCAGTGTTAGATAAGAACATATTTTCAGAAAATGAGAGGGTAAAATCCCACATTCTTCAGCCGTGTCTGGTGACACCTTTGTTATTTTTTAATTGAAGTAGGAGCTTATGTTGGCCACTGTAACTTTTTGGCAATGCTACCAACCACCAACTTCTGTCTTGATGAAACCTGAATATTACACAGTACACTCAATTGATTTGAGAGCAATATGACAGCGCTTCTGTGGTTGCTAGTTTTTATTAATAATATACATCGTCCTCCTAGTGGTATGATATTTTGGCTGCAGTTTTTTTTTTCTTATGATGGAGCTATATCCTAAGATAAAAATACCAATTTGTATGTGACTATCTAACCTATCAAGTGCTTTGTGCCTTTGGGCAAGATGATTTGTCGTATCAAGTGTTTGTCATTCTGTCCTGGCATTTTGAACCCCTTGAGGTGGCAGTTTTCAACATTTTAACCTGCCATGTCTTCCCTGGATTATTTGAGCTTGTGCACCTTTTTCAGTTTTCATCCGTGTCCATATGTAAAAAGAGAGTGTATCTGATGCCTCCTCTTGTATTTCAGGAGAACCATTTGTAGATGGGCAAGCTGTTCCTTAGGACCCCGAATACCACAAGGAGTGGGTGAGAAACACTCCTTTTGGCAACCGGTGTACTCAGAGCCGTCCCAACTTTGAAAGGAGAAGGTATAACACGTGTACAGTCCTACCTGTGTGGGCCTGATCCACCAAGTTATCAGTAACCCAAGCTACGAATGCAGCGGCAACTACAACAACACCGCCCCACCTGCTTACGAAGGCAGGAACGGGCCAGGGAGGCATTACCAATAGAGATCACTGCTAGAAGATTGCCGTAGGAAAGTTAGTACGGATTTTTTTGCATATATTCTCTATCCATACCAGTGTTCTGAGAAATATAATTACTAAAGCTTAGGCAATTGCTCTCTTTTTTCTCTCTTTGTTGAAATAAATACAGTGTTGACTAAATTTTCGTGTGGAGCCAGGGTAAACAAGTGCCTCATGGTGCCGGGGTTTAAAATTTTCCTGCCATACTGTATAGCAACAAGTTCTCTGTACCATTCAAGGTTTTGGTTACCGAATGAGGCAATTTTACCGAAGGGGACGGGTAAATGTGGTTACCACGGTTACCGAGAAATACCGAGAAATACCAAGAATATTTCGAGCGAATTTTATAGTTGAATTTTGAATTCAAACAAGTGAATGAAGGAATATTCGAACCAGAGACCTCTCAAAACAGAAACTAGGTTGCTATCAACATGCCAGAACCAAATCTCATGGCATTAATTAGATCCTAGGTACTTTACTGTAAATCGAGTGTTTAAATTCAAAAATTTCAAAAAACTGGTATTTTTTGCTCGGTATGGCCATTTACCGAGGGGCACGGAAATACGCGGTAACCATGGGAAATCTTGAAATTTCGACCGGTAACCAAAACCTTGGTACCATTCCTGACTAGAGTGTGTCACTGCATTTATGTGAAGGGGCTGTAGTGATTCTTGCTGCTGATGTTTGTTCTGGGAAGTCCAGCCCATGTTTCACCATAGTTTTGTTCTTCTGCGACTAGTCAGTCTTCCATCCCAAACCAAGCCAAGCTGCCAGGGTGTTTCATGGCTTGGGCTATTGTGCATGTATGTATCCAAATTGTGTTGTTGATTATCCTGTGGGCCTGCTGGCTGCCCTGGACAATGATCATGTCTTGGCCATCGGGATTTGGGAGTGCCCCATCCGTTTCAATTTCTTCACCCCCAGTCATCCGATGGTTCTAGGGGTGGTTGTGAGATTGTCGGTTCGAGTGTAGCTATCCCTCTGATCTACGTGATCAGGTGGGTTTCTGAAGTGTGTGTGATTCACGTTGCATGACTCTGCGTCTTTGCGAGTTACTACTAGTGTCAGTACATCATTTCTACTGGCAGATCATGGGTGTTGGTGTGTTGAAAGTTGATTGGGTGTTGGCTCACATCGCGTTGTCGTACGCTTCTCCATCGGTTCTGTTTTCAAGTTAATGCAGTTTCGACGGTGGTCTCTTCTCAGTTCTCACCAAATGGGGGAAACAGCCTGCAATGCAACAGGTGTGTTATTCAAAAGTGGTGCCATAACGCAGAGCAGGCTATTCCACAGGTCAAAAAGGGCCCAACACTTTTTGTAAGCACGTTCATTCAACATAAATACTTTAGGCCGATCTTTGGATGTTGTTAATGACGCAACAACGGCGTAGGCGATTGCTTTGAGGGACGGCCTTTCACTGCCAACACTATGGGGTGCAACAGGATTATAATGAACTCCGATTGCATGGAGGTGACCTAGACTATGAGACATGGTGGTCATTCTCTTGGGATTGCGGCAGCGATCTACGATGATTGTTTCTTCATTTGTCATGAGTTTAGTGATGTTTCGTTTGAGTTTTGTCCTAGGGAAGCCAATATGGCGGCACATGTTTTAGCTACTAAGTCGGAGATTAGCCCTCTTATGTGGCAAAAGGTTCCTTTTGATTTTCTTGAAGTGTTTTGCCTAATGAATAAGACCGCCATCAAGGCTTTCCCTCGAAACATAAATACTTTAGGCCTCGTTTGGGGCTCCGATGTGCCGCTTATTACAGCACACAGTCGGGGCTTCGCACAGGGGACCGCCCGACTGGGCCGGCCCAGCAGGGCGTGCGGATACTGTAGCGTGTAACGGTTGAATAATTCGCAAAAAATTATGCGCGTTAGCGTGGGATCAAACTACAAACCTACTGGGATGGTTGATAGTTGATAGCCACTACACAAGAGGACAACCACTGACTAAAAGTGCAGCACAAAGCTTTAAGAAGAATGTCGACAACATATATGATTTAAAATAAAAATCAAACACGACCTTTTCTCTGCAACCGTGCATATTATTTTGAAACGCGGTTCTTTAAAAAATTTGTGAATAGTATTTCAAAAAATTAATATTTTAAAACAATAAAAAAATTTAAGCGCTAACATTTGCAAAATTGTTAATAATCTTCAAAATCTCAAACAGTTTTATAAAGCACAAAAGATTTTTTTGGAAAATATTGTTTATTCTTGAAAACATGAACATTTTTGTAATCATTTATCAATTTCTAAGAAACGGGAATATTTTTTGTAAAGTTTGAACGACGTTTGCAAACAGGATATTTTTTAAACTTCGAAGAAATTCAAAAGTATGAACAATTTGAGGATCTACAAACAAAAAATGAAATCGGGTACATTTTTTGAAATTCCAAGAAAAAAGAAAAGAAAAACAAGAACATTTTTTTAAAACAGGAACATTTTAAACTCCCGAACAAAATAAGAAAACGCGAGCAAAACACAAACACTTTTTTAAACTCCTGAACCAATTTTGAAAATGAGAACATTTTCTGGAAATCTCAAAAGAAATAAAAAACATGAACAATTTTGAAGAGACACATTTCCTGAAAAGGGAACATTTTCTGAAACTCCTGAAATAAATTTAAAAACCCAAATAAATTTCTCAGAACATGAATTTTTTTTGAAAAAGTGTTTTTTTAATTTCATGAACAATTGTTTTGGAAAACATCAATTTTTGAAAATTCGGAACAACTTTTGGAAAAAAAGAAATAAATTTGAAAAAGGAAAAACATGAACATTTTTAAAACGTAAACATTTTTTTAAAACACGATTTTTTTTCAAATTTGTGAACATTTTTTTGAAAATACGATTTTTTTAAACCCCGAATATATTTTCAAATTTTTGAACAATTTTGAATTCTAAACATTTTAAATATGGGAAATTCTCTGATTCAACCGATCGATTTCCACCCCATTATCCGCCCCTTGTTCCACGTGACGCGTATCTTGCATTGGGGCCACCAACCACTATAGCAAGCGGTTTCTTTTTCTCCTCATCTCCACAAGGGAATGGATAAGACGATTGATGTCTACTGGGCAGCCGTAGACGAGGTCAGGCGCGGGCTCCGTCTGCTGCGCAGCCATAGATGAGGTCGGGCGCGGGCGCCGCTGCCGCCGACGGTCGGCGCTTGCTGGGCAGCCATGCCTCCGCTGACCTCCTCTGTGTCATCCCCGACCGTCACCGGCCGCCTCCCTGTTGCAATTGCAATGCCGGAGTTGCAAGCGACGACGACGAACAATAGTTGTGCTCTTACGACATGAATCGGTAACATGCTGCAAAAAAGAAAGAACAAAAAAATATGTAACATTAGTTATGTTGCAAAAGTCTTTCCGCAACATCACCTATGTTGCAAAAAAGCGAAGCCCAAAAATATTTCTGCAACATGACATATGTTACAAATATTTTTCGCAACACAACTTCTGTTACAAATATTTTTTACAATAATTTTTGTGTTTCAAATATTTCCGCAGCATCACCTATGATGTTTGTTGCGGAAAATATTTCTATAACAAACTCTGTTGTAAATAAAATTCTATAGATATTTCCACGACACGATCTTTGTAGCAGAAAATATTCTATAACAAACTCCATTGCAAAAAAAAAAAAAATCTACAGACGTTGCTGCAACATGTTTTGTGTTGTCGAAAATTTACAACATAATCTATACTGAAAAAGTTAAAATGCCCGTCAGACATTTGATGACGTTGGTGTGAGGGGGACTTTTTTGTTTCTGCAACAAGCCTCTTGTTGCCAAGGGAACAAGCGCACAACGCTACGTTTGTTGCAACGGGGCAAGAGCAAAGTTTTTTTTTCTATAACAGAGATCTTGTTTATGAAACATAGGCCTTGTTTCAGAAAAAAACGGTTCGGTAGGAACGCAACAAGGCTCGTGTTGCAAAGGTTGATGCACGTTCACTGAAAGATCAGACGGTTGGCTAGCTCACGATCCTACGGCTACTAAGGCGGGGGATGTTTTCTAAACATCAACCGGCAGACACGTAGCTGCCCCCTTTAAATATTTACACATTTTTTAAAAAAGAAACAGAAAATGGAAAGAAAAGAAGAAGACAAAATAAACATTAAAGATTAAAACGAAAATGAAAATTAAAAAAGAAATAGAAAAGAAAAAAACTAAATTAAAACCAGCCACAAAAGACAACAGGAAAAAAGAAAAACCGATTCGGGGAACCTTCTAGATGGTTCCCAAAACCGGAGAAAACCATAGCTACGCTAACCGCTAACGGGCCGGCCCAGATCGCGTTGTTCGCTCCTGAATCCTATGCAAACTCTTCAAAACTTGAGGCACCGTGCATCGTATAAATTTTTTCCCTCATTTGGTACGAGGGGATCGAGAGGGAGGATTAACCTCGCGAGGCCAGAAACCTCGACAAACTTCGGTGACCCATTTGTTCCATGGGTTTGCACAGCCCAACCCCCCCGACCCCCGTTCGACCCCTTCCTATCCACGCGCCTTCGTGAATATGGGCTCAATGAGATTCGAACCGAGCACCTCAGCACTTACAACTTAACGGGATAACCACCGGACCATGCTAGCTTTTTTGTATACAGGAAGAAACCCGGCGAAGTTAATGTTTACTTTAGTAAAATGTTAACGTATAACCGAAATAAATCTCTTTGAAAAAAGTAAATTTGAAAAATATCATCGATTTCTAGAAAAGTTCATCGTTTTTTTAAATAATTGATTATGAAGAAGAGTTCATCAGTTTTGAAAAAGAGTTCATCTATTTGAAAAGAGTTCATCGGTTTTGAAAAGAGTTTATAGGTTTTGAAAAAAAAAGTTCATCGATCTTGAAAAGAGTTCATTGATTTTGAAAAAAAAGTTCACCAATTTTGAAAAGAGTTCCAATCTTATAAGTAGACACAAGTAGCTATTTATTTTCATGATTTAGTGACCATTCTTGAAGATCTTCATGATTTAGAGTGTTAAATTAACATGTTCAAAATCTATACGTGTTCAAGGAACTTCATATGTATTAGAAGCTATTTATTTTGGAAACTCACTATGCAATATGGATCACTATTTATTTTATTGTGTCGAAGTACTTTCTTTTGTCTACTTGGCATATTGATGATTTCAAGCACGTTATTTGTTCTTGTGCCAAAATGTGACAGACACCATTCAATCTTGTAGGTTGCCACCTGGATGCTCTTTGGACTACGACATTGACATGGGCATTTGTTGTAGTGCCAAATCTTCCGTAGTGATGCCATCTTTGTTCATTGTGTATTATATGTATGGGACTATATGCTATGGAACTTTGTTATGGGACTGTATGCTATGGAACTTTGTTATGGGACTATATGCTATGGAACTTTGTTATATGTATGGGACTATATATGCTATATGGAACTTTGTTCATTGTGTATTATATTTGCTATGGAACTATGTTGTCCTATTATGGTTGTGTACTGTGTGGATCTTTGGTATGGATCAAGGCAATTATTATATTGTGTGTTAACTGTTGAATTTTCGATTTTCAAATAAAAAAAGCGGCGCAGGCTTTGCTGTCAGGAGGCAGCCAGCAAAGAAGATTTGTCGTCTGGGGCAGACGGCAAACCTGCCACATGTCGCCAGCATGCGCTACCTGGCCCGACAGCCTAACATTTTTCCGTCTGGGCCCGACGCTACTGGACGACAAAGTCCTGCCGTTTTGTCGACTTGGGAACGAGCAACGTGACGGCAAACGTATGATTCTTTGTCGTCTGCCTGGATGTCCACTTGACGGCAAAGATATGTGATTTTGCCGTCTGTCTGGATGGCCCATTGACGGCAAAGATATGAGACTTTGACGTCTGTCTGCATGGCCGGTTGACAGCAAAACACTTGACGTCGTCCGTCCGCCCGTCCATTCCGTTTGTTGGCATTTTTTGCCGTCTGGTTTGCCTGCTAACGGCAAACTATATAGACTGACAGCAAAATCTTTGTCGTCATCCGGAAAAAATAACAGACGACAAAGTATTCTTTGCCGACTTATCTTTGCCGTCTGACTTTGCCGTGTACTTCCCGACGGCAAATTCTTTGCCGTCTGGATTTAGGTCTTTGCCGTATGTGATCCAAAGACGGCAAATTACCTGTTTCCTATAGTGTAGTGGGGGAATCAAATTTCTCTTGGTGGAAGTGTAGATCCGGGCCTTCTGAACCAATCCCTAGAAAATCAACAAGTTTGATTGGCTAGTGATGAGGACATCCCAACCATGGGCACCACACCACCAATCATCAACGATCCAATCACGAGAAGCCGCGCAATGCAAATACATGATCAGGTGAACGCTAACTTAAGTATATCATTTGACCTTGAAAACATGGTTGTGCCTTCACCTCCTTTGTTGTTGGTTGAACTCAGGTGTGATAGCAAAGAAGGCCAAACACATTTCAGTCCGTGCAAAATAATGGTTTATGGCGGAGAAACAAAGTTAGGAATTCATGAAGAATGAGTTGTCTGCCGAAGAAACATTGTTCCGATTCTAAGGAAACAATGTTTCGCATGAGTTTGGATATCCCAACTTGCGAAAGGTTCCCAAAACTCGAGTTTTCTGCTGAAGGAAACATTGTTCGACCCCAGTGAACAATGTTTGGTCGGGAACTACCAACTACCTCCAACGAGAGTTTTCTAGAAGCTACCTCATTAAGTCTTGAAGTCATTTAGTCAAACAAAGTTGGTTCACTTTCAAACCTAAGCTGGTTCCAGAAGCTAGTTCTCTTTCACACCTATCTAGGGGGGTTGTCCTAATTATAAATAGGCTAGCTCTTCCGTTCGTTGGGGACTTTTGCCATTTCTATCAAAGACCAAAGACATAGACTCCTCCTGAGATTGGAGAGCTCTTGTTACCCTTATTCTTGTGATTCCTTGAGAAATTGCTCCTAATTCGTGCTCCACGACTAGATCGTGTTGTGTGGATTAGAGTTTGTGGTTTCCCTTGCGGATTGCACCTATCCCGTGCTCCATGACTTGAGCGTGGTTGTGTGGGGTAGTATTGCGGGTTGTGGATCGGCGAATGTTCGGATTGCAAGCTTCGGTAAGCCTCCTTCTCGTCGGGTCATAATCTCTTATTTTCCACTTTCCGGCTGCTTGCAGCTAGTTATCCCCATCCATTTATCGATCCTACGCCGTGAAGATCGGACCTCCCCTTGTACTCCCTCTTCTTCGAAGACGGGGTCGCATCATCTGGTATTCAGAGCAAGGTTTACATTGTAGGATCTGTATCCTTTTAGCTAGATCTATCATTTTTAGTTTGGGTTTTCCCCGTCCTAGAGTCCAAAGCCAAAAAGCCACAAAAAATCCAAGCCTTTGTTTACTGAGATCTAGTTGTTTGCTTTCCTCTTTGTGTTTGCACCAAGTTCTATCCAAAGTTGCTGCTATTTTCTTTGAGTCTTGTTGGATCTTTTGTGCTGCAAAAAAAGAGCAAAAAGAGAGAGAGCGAGAAAAAAAGAGTGGAAAAAAGAGCAAAAAAAAAAAGAAAAATAAAAGAGAAAGTGTTGAGCAAGTGTGCAATCATATTCAGTTTGGTGAGAAATTTCAGAAGTTGAAGTGGCAAGTGTTGCAGCTCAAACGTGGTGCAAGGATCTACAAATTTTTTTGCTTGTTCTTTTGGTTTGCATCGATTGGATCTCAGCACTAGCCCTCCCTTTTTACCCCACCCAGATCCACCTAGAAACCGCCAGCTTCCTTCCTTTCATTCGCCCGTCCACTCCTGTTTTGCTACTTCCGCACAGCCACCAAGGAATCATTAGAATTTGGGTAAGCAAGAAGGTGAGCTGAGTGTTTTCCACATATATTTTTCCTTTTCCACTTGTTTCCAAGAGTTAACATGACAGGATCCAACTCGAGTGTACATGGACATCAACATGTGGAAGATGATCTCCCAAAAACTTGCGCATCACTTGGTGATATGATTGATGAGAGTATAGTTGCGGCCATGCGATGGATGTTTGGTGGTCGTCTTCCTATCGCGGGTAATGGGGATCAACATCAACACAGCCCCGCCGCCTCGCTGGCCGCCGACAACCGGCAACGTCAAGAACACAACGATCACCATGTTGGTCGTGGTAGAGCGGCAGGAGCTGCTGCCTACGGCGCCCCTGCTGTTGGTGCTGAACGGAGGCGTGGCGACTTTGCTATCCCCTGTGAGGGTGGGCTGCATGAAGGAGAAGCTCGCGGGCGAGGCCATGACCCCCGCGGGTTTCCTGCCGATCACAGGCGACGAGCGGCACAAGTTGGTGATGCCATCTTCCTTGAAGATCTCTCCGAGCATGGTGACAAAGATGAAGGCATGGGGGACTATGAACCCTACTCCCCACCTCACCGTGGTGCTGTTTTTGGTCGCAATGGTCATCATTATGACCGTCGTGATTAAGATGACCGTGACAACCAAGCGAGAGTGAAGCTACATGTGCCATCATTCACGGGAAAAGAGGACTCGGATGCATATATTGAGTGGGAAGAGAAGTGTGATCAAATATTTTGCATCCATGGTTTTTCTGAAGCCAAGAGAGTTGATCTTGCTGTTATGGAGTTCTTTGGTTATGCTCTTACATGGTGGAATCAGCTGCAAGACGATCGGTTGATGTCAGGCAATAATCATATCCGCAGCTGGACTTTGATGAAGGAAGTCATGATGCGCCGTTTTGTTCCATCATACTATGAGAGGCAATTGTACAAACGGTTGCAGAGGCTCACTCAAGGTTCTCGCACTGTTGAGGAATACTATAAAGAGATGGAGGTGCTGCTAATTCGGATAAGAACCCGTGAAAGTGATGAGGCAAAGATGGCAAGATTTTTACATGGGCTGAATGATGAAATATCAAATTTTGTGGAGATGTTTCCTTATGATACTTTACAAGATGTGGTACATCAAGCTATAAGAGTTGAGAAGAAGAATATGCGTAATGGTCGTACTCGTGCCTTCCAAGGCCGCACCACCACACGCTCATGGCAGCGAGCACAACATCCATATGGTTCCTAGTTTGAGGGTTCACCACCTAGACACCCACATGCCTCGATGGCTTCCTCACATGCTATTCGCAATCAAGATAAGAGGTCATCAGCTACAACAGGAGTATCCTCTGCTCCACCTCCAGAAAGGAGTTCTACACGCAGCAGCGACATTCAATGCCACAAGTGCAAAGGAAGAGGTCATATTTCTTCAGAATGTCCAAGCAAAAGAACTATGATCATTAATGAACGAGGTGAATGGGAATCTGAAAGTGACCCTGAAGGTGGCAATGATGAAGTGGAGGAGGAGCAAGGTTGAGAAGTAGGAGGAACTATTTTATCTCATGAGGAACTTGATGGAGAAGTTTTGGTTGTATGTCGTTCACTTAACGCCCAGGTTGTGTAGGAGGAAAAGGGGCAGCGGCATAATCTTTTCCACACCCGTTGCCTTATCAACTCAAAGATATGTCGAGTGATTGTTGATAGTGGCAGCTGCAACAATATTGCAGCTACGGAGATGGTCGAGAAGCTTCAATTGCAAACAAAACGTCACCCACACCCATACCGCATGTAATGGCTGAATGATTGTGGCGCAATTAAGGTGATTAGTAGTGTGCAAATACCAATTTTAGTAGGGACATATCAGGATGATGTTGAGTGTGATGTGGTGGTGATGCACGCTTGTCACTTGCTTCTTGGGCGACCGTGGTTGCATGACCGTGATGTGAAAATCAGCGGGCGTGCGAATCACTTATGTTTTGTTCATAGCGGAGAAAAGTTCACTTGGCTGCCCATGATACGCGAGGAAGTCTATCTTGATGAGTTGAAAAGAAAATGCAAGAAAAAAAGGAGAGAGTGATCATACACAACGAGTGAGCCACCAACATAGTGAGGGAGTGTTTCCACAGCCAAAAGCTCCACAGCCAAATATGGCCAAGCCCCGCGAAAAACAGGGATTAGTTATGATGGCTAGGAAAAGGGACCTGCAGGAATTGAGAGAACCTAATACTCCATTCTTTGTCACTACAAAAAAAAGACACATCCGTGACATTTTGGGCCGAACGAATTTTTTTCCTGTCATACTTATGACACTTCTATGACAATAATTGTGACAAAACCCGGTATCATCATAGATGTGGTGCGCTCCTACTTCTATGACAAACAATCATGACAGAAAATGGGCTTTTCATCCTGGGCGGGTCGGAGACGCAGCTGCATGACATTCTTTGGGCCGTCCATGACAGAAAAAACCGTGGTAGAAGCGAGGGCTAGGAAAATATCGGGGTGTTCTCGGTTACGGTGGGTGGTTGGGGCTGAGCGATGCACGGAGGTTTGTGCATTTCTCTTGTACACGCAGGCGCGTGGGTGCGAGGCGTTGGGCTCTAACTGAACCCGAGCGATTCCACTGCAGGCTACGCGTTACTGAACCCGAGCGATTGACTGATGGCTGTTAACTGAACCCGATCGAGCGATTCTTGAGGTTGATCTTGCCCTTGGTCTTGTTCACGAGGATGAGGGCCTTCACTTTGTTCTTCGGAAGCGTGTGGGTCTTGGGGAGGTGATGGCTCCACTTGAGTGGAGCATTGTCCTTCTCCTTCAGCCACAAGGGGTTCCTCATTGGGTAGAATTTGACCAATACCCATTCTTCTTATGGCTTGGGGAGGAATTTCACCACCTACATCACAACTACCACTTTGCTCCACTTGGGAGCCGTTATTTTCGTCAAACTCCACGTTATACGTCTCCTCAATGAGTCCGGTGGACTTGTTGAGAACACGGTAAGCATGAGAGTTTGTAGCATAACCAACAAATATGCCCTCATGAGCTCTAGCCTCAAATTTAGACACGAACACCTTTCTTGAGAATGAAACACTTACAACCGAACACCCGGAAGTACTTGAGGTTGGGCTTGTTGCCGGTGAGTATCTCATAAGGAGTCTTGTTCAAGCCTTTGCGAAGATAGAGCCGATTGGATGCATGCCATGCGGTGTTGATGGCTTCGGCCCAAAAGTTGTATGGAGACTTGAACTCCGCCATCATGGTCCTAGCCGCATCCATCAACGTCCGGTTCTTCCTCTCCACAACACCATTTTGTTGAGGGGTATATGGAGCAGCATATTGGTGCTTGATCCCCTCATCACTAAGAAACTCATCCAAGGTGTAGTTCTTGAACTCGGTGCCGTTGTCACTTCTAATTGTCAAGATCTTTGCATTATGTTGACGTTGAGCTTCATTTGCAAAGTCGATGACGGTTTGTTGAGTCTCACTCTTCCTCTTGAAGAAGTATACCCAAGTGTATCTTGAATAATCATCCACAATTACCAAGCAATACTTTCCACCTCTGAGACTATCAAAAGATGGAGGCCCAAAGAGATCCATGTGAAGGAGCTCCAAGGGTCTCTTCGAGTAGATGATGGTTGAAGGAGGGTGAGGCTTCTCATGAAGCTTTCCTTCAATACAAGCACTGCAAGCACAATCTTTGGCAAAACTAACATTTGTTAGTCCACGAACATGGTCCCCCTTGAGAAGACTTTGCAAAGATCCCATATTGACGTGGGCTAAACGGCGATGCCAAAGCCATCCCACGTCAACTTTAGCCATTAGGCATGTCGCGGTCTTAGTGGGTCGCTCCGAAAAGTTAATCACATAGAGACCGTTCTCGACATGCCCAACAAAGGCTACTTTAAGAGTCTTGCTCCACAAGAGGGCCACGGTATCAATGTCAAAGAAAGTAGCAAAACCCATGAGTGCAAGTTGACGAACGGAAAGCAAATTGTATGCAAGGGACTCAACAAGCATGACTTTCTCGATCGTTAGATCATGAGAAATGACAACCTTGCCAAGACTCAGTACCTTAGAATGTGATGCATCACCCCACTCGACATTGGTGGGCATAGATGGAATCTTTTGCACGTCCACCACCAAGTCCTTGCTCCCGGTCATATGATTTGTTGCTCCACTATCGAGCAACCATGATCCCCCACCGGAAGCAAACACCTACAAGAGATCAATGCTTGGTTTTAGGTACCCATTTAGTAATGGGTCCTTTGATGTTAGTAACAAGGGTCTTGGGAACCCAAATAGACCATTCAATGTACTCATAAGGAGAGCCAACAAATTTAGCATAAACATGTCCATCACTAGCACGGCACAACACATATGATGGGTTAAAGTCGCCGGCTTTGTTTGAGGAAATGCTTTTGCCCTTTTGGACATCAAATCCCTTAACGTTTTCCTTCTTCTCCTTAGGAGCACCCTCTCCCTCTTTCACAAACGTTTGCTTGAGAGGAGGAGGACGTTTGGTCTTGTTGTTCTTCTTCTTCTTGCTCTTGGACTTGGGTGCAAACCCAATTCCTTCCTTGGCCACAACTTCCTTTTGATTGCTCAAAAGGTCGTTGAGGTTCTTCTCACCTTGAATGCATGTCACAAGGCCTTTCTCAAGTTGATCCTTCAACTTGGCATTCTCCTCCACAAGATGCACATGCTCACAACACGGGTTAGTAGCACATGCATTATCAATTAATACCATATGAGGAAAGGTGGCCTTTTCCTTGATTAGCTTAACTTGGAGTGGAGCATGAGACTCCTTGAGGTTAGAGTGAGAACCCTTCAAGACCTTGTGGGCCTTGTCAAGTATCTCAAACTCCTATTTGAGTCTAGAATGATCAACCCCAAGTTTAGCCTTCTCGGATGTTAGCACACGAGACACGACAAGAGCATGATCAAGATCTTTCTTTAACTTAGCATGGTCATCATTGTGTGACTCCTCAAAAGTCAAACGATGCACACGCTCTTCCTCAAGAGCATTAGAGAGATCTGATATCTCATCGGCATAGTCACGACTATGACCTTCCATCTTAGAGATGGTTTCTTCGTGGGCCTCGATCATGTCATTGGCCTCACCAAGTTGTTCCAAGAGAGCAACAAAGTGCTTCTTGGACTTACCCTTGAGCTTACTCATAAAAGACTCAAATTCATTCACTTCCTCATTAGACTCAACATGTTCTTCAATGCAATCCTCCAAGGAGGGATTAGTAATGATGGTGGTTGTGATGTTGGGGGTTATCTTGTTTGAAGCTTTAGCCATGAGGCACTTGGCGGTGATGTTTTCGTTGGGTGAATCAAAGAGAGACACCGGGGGAGTAGTAGCAATGGCAACGGATGCCATGGCCATTGCTTCTCCACTTTCATCATCATCGTCATCCTCTTGGTATTCTTCTTGAACCACCAACTCACGAGTTGGAGTCTTCTTGGCGAAGTTGGTCTTGTTGGGGAAGGACTTGGCTTTGTCTTTTCGGATAAATTTGCCACCATTGTCTTCCCGCTTCTCGTAAGGGTAATATGCAACGAAATGGCTCACATTGCCACAGTTGAAGCAAGTTCTAACTCGTTGCTTGCCCTTGACGCCACTTGAGTTGTTCTTGTTGAAGTTGGGTCTTGAATTCTTCTTGCTCCAAAATTGTCTTGAAGCAAGGGCCATGTGCTCATGATAATCATACTTGGTGTCTTCGGGATTACTCTCCTCATCTTCCACTTCTTCCTCTTCTTCCATGATAACCTTGGCCTTCAAAGCAAGGTTGGGCTTCTTTGCCCTTTGAGAACGGAGCACCGCATTGTCGGTGGTCTTGTCCAAGATGCTCATTGCAACGAACTCATCCAACACTTCACTTGAGGTCATGGAGTGGAAGTCCGGTCTTTGACGAATGACGGAGGACATGGCCTTGTTGTAGGGCATCATGGCCTTGAGGAACTTGTGCTTGATCCAATTGTCATCCGTGTCCTTGCTTCCATGATCTCGGAGTGAGACCGCGAGTTTGGTCACTCTTCGAAAGAGCTCACGAGGTTCTTCATCTTCTTTCATTGCAAACTCATTGGCTTCATCTTGCACCACTTCATAGTTGGAGAGTTGAATGCTAGCACTCCCTCGATAGAGAGACTCAACACATTTCCATGCTTCTTTAGCCATGGCATGAGGTCGAAGATGAGGGAGATCTTCGGGAAGGATTGCATCTTGGATGATGAAGAGAGCACTCTCATTGAATTGATTGTCCACGGCTTCTCGAGGGGTGAAGTTGCTTGGGCCATAAGGATAGAACCCTTCTTCAATGATTCTCCAAAGGTTAGTGTTCACATGTTTTAAATGACGCTTGAAGCGATAAACCCAAGAATCAAAATCTTCATGTTTCTCATATTTAGGAGGAGGACCGGCATGATTCAAATGAGTGGAAGGGATCGGCCCTCCATAAATTGGGGGTTCCACATGGGCAAAGATGCCGGTGCCATTTCTACCACTAGTAGAAGGACTCTTTTCAATGTTAGCTTCCCCCTTGTCGGAGGTAGCATCCGTCACCTTGTTAGTGGGATCACCCACTTTCACCGGCGAGGTAGATTGTTTAAGTCCTTCTAGGAATTCAGTAAACATGCTTTTAACCTCGCCCGTTATGGAGGTTTTCAATGTGTCTAAAGCCACATTGAATTCCTCACGTGAGACCGAGGTTCCCCCTTCGGCCGAAGACGAGATGGGATTCACACTGGAGTGCTCCTCCGCACCGTCGTTGGTGTCAACCATACTCTTCGGACGACAAAGTCCTTAATAAAGAGACGAGGCTCTGATACCAATTGAAAGGATCGATATGGTTGACTAGAGGGGGGGGGGTGAATAGGCAACTAACAATTTTTAAGCTTTTCTTTACCAAATAAAACTTTGCAACAAAATAGGTTGTCTAGATGTGCAACTAAGTGAGCAACCTATATGATGCAATAACAACTAGCACATAAGCAAGCAAGGGATACAACACAAGTAGGCTTGCAAAAGTAAAGGCACGAAATAACCAAGAGTGGAGCCGGTGGGGATGAGGATGTGTTACCGAAGTTCCTTCCTTTTAAGGGGAAGTACGTCTCCGTTAGAGCGGTGTGGAGGCACAATGCTCCCCAAGAAGCCACTAGGGCCACCGTATTCTCCTCACGCCCTCACACAATGCGAGATGCCGTGATTCCACTATTGGTGCCCTTGAAGGCGGCGACCGAACCTTTACAAACAAGGTTGGGGCAATCTCCACAACAATTGGAGGCTCCCAACAACACCACTAAGCTTCACCACAATGGAGTATGGCTTCGAGGTGACCTCAACCGTCTAGGGTGCTCAAACACCCAAGAGTAACAAGATCCGCTAGGGATAAGTGGGGGGAATCGAATATCTCGTGGTGGAAGTGTAGATCGGGCCCTTGTCACCCAATCCCGAGAAAATCAACAAGTTTGATTGGCTAGGGAGAGAGATCGGGCGAAAATGGAGCTTAGAGCAACAATGGAGCTTAGAGGTGGAAGAGGTAGTCAACTAGAGGTAGGAGATGCCCCTTATATAGTCATGGGAAAGATCCAACCGTTATCCACATGTTCAGCCTGCGACAAGCGGTACTACCGCTCCAGGGGCGTGGTACTACCGCAAGGCCGCGCGGTACTACCGTGGCGGACCACGGTACTTCCGCGATAGCAGCAGAGGCCAGGGCTTGCCTGACTTGGGTGCAGTACTACCGCTTGGGCGGTACTACCGCTCCCTCTTGCGGTACTACGGCAAGGCAGGAAAGTCATTACCTACGAAGAGCGCGGATGAAATAAATTACATCCGTGCCTACTTCCGCTGAAAATGAGGCAGTGCAAAAATCCGACGCGGTACTACCGTGCACGAGGCGCGGTACTACCGTTGAGGCGCGGATGTAAAAAATGACATCCGCTCCTACTACCGTGACGCCGCGGTACTAGGTAGGAGGGCCACTGTACTACGACTCCTGGGGAGTGGTGTTACCGTGGGGCGCAGATGTACAAAATTACATCCGCCCCTACTACCGTACCGGAGCGGCACTAGGCCTGGGAGCCACGTTACTAAGGCTCCAGAGGAGCGGTACTACCGTGACCCACAGCGGTACTACCGTTGGTGCTTGCGGTACTACCGCAAGTACAGCAGTAGCCATCAGATTTAGGCACAACTAGGATAACGAAGAGATGCTCCAAAGTGGAAGGAAAGGTAGGACAAGTGTACGTGTTGATTCCACCCAAACCTTTCCGATGCGGACCCCCTCTTAATTGTATGGCTCTCCTACGACTCAAATCCACCAAAGAGAAACGTAGAACAACGCCGACTTCAATAATCTCCGAGGGGCACCGAATCGTCTCGTGCCTAGTGATGAAGTATCTAAGAAACTCAAGGCACACGATTAGTCCGCAAAAGCATTGTCATCAATCACCAAAACACTTAAGGGATACAAATGCCCTTACAGAGGGCCTCGCGGGCCCTAAGGATGGTCTGATACAGCGCCCGCTGCTCATTCAGGAAGCCAGGATCATCAAACACCTATGAGCACCTTCGAGAGACTGAGACGACATGAAATGGTAAGGCCGCGCTTGGGAGCTCTGGTTTATTTCACACCTGTATTAAGATACAAGAGTAATTTACTCGTCATCGGAAACAACGCGTAAAATACAGGCGTAATGAAACCGAGGGCCCGAGGTCTGTAAGTAAAACCGGCGGGTTACACGTGTAATTTGAGAGACCAGTGTATATTTTACTAGTCGAAATCGACCAACCAAGTGCTTCGCCAGAGACCATCTTCTTTTATTTACAAGCGTCAGTTTTACAAGCGGTTTTGGTTGGAAAACGACGATCCAATCACGGCCTAAGATGATGAGTTGGTCGGAAGATCATATGATTTCACGTCTAACCTACCCGACTTGTCTTATAGGCTATGAATGAAACATAAGATGATGAACTTCTTAAGCACGGAAACAACAAAAGAGGATGATCTTCTTAACAAGCAAATCACTGGCATTAGATCGACATGCAAAGATACGAAGCATTATTCTCAGGAGGCACAGTGAACAGCTCGTGATGCCGCATGCCACAACATTCGAATCTCAACTTTGCAATCAAACACAAGGCCTAGCATTACATAGACAATATTCAGAACAAACTCTTAAAATATCTTACATAAGTCAACATTCATGTGACTATGCATCTCAGCAGAGTAAATATTTATGTCTGAACTGAAGACAGGATAGGAAAAAATGATTGACGTTGCTCGCAGCAAAGGGAGTCCCACTAAAAAATATCAAATGCATGTCTTCTAGCTAACATCAATGAGCAAACATTGACAAGGTTTTCCAATTCCAATATATTAAACTAATGTCAACTTTGACAAGCTTTTCCCCTTCAAAATATGTAATGCCTATGATTGTGGAACGGGAAGGTGTCGGTGTCAAAACCGGCGGATCTCGGGTAGGGGGTCCCGAACTGTGCGTCTAAGGCTAATGGTAACAGGAGGCGGGGGGCACAATGTTTACCCAGGTTCGGGCCCTCTCTATGGAGGTAATACCCTACTTCCTGCTTGATTGATCTTGATGATATGAGTATTACAAGAGTAGATCTACCACGAGATCATAGAGGCTAAACCCTAGAAGCTAGCCTATGATTATGATTGTTGTTGTCCTACGGACTAAACCCTCCGGTTTATATAGACACCAGAGGGGGCTAGGGTACACAGAGTCGGTTATAGAGAAGGAAATCTACATATCCGAATTGCCAAGCTTGCCTTCCACACAAAGGAGAGTCCCACCCGGACACGGGACGAAGTCTTCAGTCTTGTATTTTCATAGTCCAACAGTCCAGCATAAGCATATAGTCCGGCTGTCCGAGGACCTCCTAATCCTGGACTCCCTCCGTAGCCCCTGAACCAGGCTTCAATGACGATGAGTCAGGCGGGCAGATTGTCTTCGGCATTGCAAGGCGGGTTCCTTCTCCGTATACTCCAAAGAAGCTTGAACACAAGAATCGTGTTCGACTCTGCAAAACAAATTCCACATACCACCGTAGAGAGCACAATATTCCACAAGTCTAATCTGTTGACAACTTTTTCATAGCGTGACATCGCGCCGCGGCCCGGTCATTATTCAAACCGTTTTTCTCAACCTGCTACTGCACATCTTGGAAGGCGGTTTCATAGGCACGTCTTGTCGAAGCAGAGATCGTGTCCCCTTATCACGAGATTCTCATCAATACGGGTGTGGGTAACCCAACCACGTCGTTAACACGACGCTTGGGGAATAAGCGAGTTTCTAGGGCAAGTGGGGAGGCACATGATCCCTGCTGCCTTTATAAGGAGATAAGGATTCCCCCTTTTCACCCACGCCTTCTTCTTCCTCTGCTCATCCATTCTCTCTTGCTCGAGCTCCAGTGCCCAAGCATTTTCCTTCTCCGCAAAGCCATTCCGAACATGTCCGAATCGAGAGGCAAGTGGATGGCCTCCTCGGAGGAGGACATCATGAAGCTTCGGGAGGCTGGATACCTGTCCGCAAACATCGCGCATCAGCTTCCGGCCGAAGGGCAGATCGTCCCTACCCCGAAACCCCAAGAAAGGGTAGTATTCCTCTCTCACTTTGTCCGCGGGCTGGGATTCCCCCCACCCATTCGTCCATGGACTAATGTTCTACTACGGGCTAGACTTCCATGATCTGGCCCCCAACTTCATCCTCAACATCTCGACGTTCATTGTCGTGTGCGAGGCCTTCCTCCGAATCACGCCCCACTTCGACCTATGGCTGAAGACCTTCAACATAAAGCCAAAGGTGGTGGGCGGCCAACAAGCGGAGTGCGGGGGCGCCATGGTGGGCAAAATGCCCAATGTCACTTGGCCCGAAGGCTCCTTCGTGGAGACTATGAAGGGGTGGCAATCGGGGTAGTTCTGCATCACCAAGCCGCGCGACGCTAACTGGGTGGTGCCCCCTGCATTTCGATCTGGCATCCCCATGCGGCTCACCTCCTGGAAAGAGAAGGGCTTAGCCTGGGGCTCAGCGGCGGAGCTGACCGGACTTCAGGCCTGCGTCCAAAATATGATAGGCAAGAAAATCAAGCTTGTCAACGTGGTCCAGGTTATGCTCCTTTGCCGGATCCTTTCATGTCAAAGACGGGTTTGCAATCTATGGGAGTTCGACCCAGCCGAACACCAGACACTATGAGATCTCTTCGGCATGACGCACGAAGACGTCTGGGAGGTGATGTTCAAGGCCAACGAGGTACCACCACCCATAACCGAAGATCGCAGACTCAGCGCGAAACGCCCAGCCAATCCGGTGAGTTTTTATATTTTGCGAGATGTGCCTTTTATCCGCACATTAGCGGGAGGAATCTAAGCCTCCATGCCAATTTAACAGGACTGGGTAGCGATAGTGGAGCGGATTGACTTTCCGGCTCCGCTACCTGAAGATCGAGAATCGTCTCTTCTAACGAAGATGCTGTTTCTGGCGCCCTACAAGGTGCCAGAGAAGAAGGCCAAGAAGACGGCCGCGGGGACCAGGGAAGGTCTCCGTCGCAAGGTTGCATCGAACATGACGTCCGAAGACACCAAAACACACTCCTCCAACGAAGACGAGGAGGAGGAAGAGGAAATCCCTCCCCCCAACCGAGGGGAGAAAGAAGAGGAAGGCCACCCCGCAGGAGGAGGCCGAGGTGTCCAAGAAGGGAAAGACCTTCCTTCCAGACCACTCCATCGCAACCACCAACAGCGGCGAGGAGTGGGAGCCTTTCCTACTGTTTACCCTTCAAAAAAAAAACCACCAACAGCGGCGAGGAGTGGGAGCCCAGGGACAAGCCCCTGGCTAAGTCGTAAGTATCCGGATACTATAATACTTCTGGTATGTTTTGCTTTATTGCTTCTTATCATGCCGAACATGCATATGCAGTCCGGCCAAATCCCACATCGAGGTATCCTCATCTTCGGAGGGGTCTCTAGGCCCGTCGACGATGAACAATGATTCGGTTCCGACAGCCTCCTCCCCCAGGCCCGTGGACGACATTGAGGTGTTGTCTTGAAGGATACCGGGCCCAGGGGAGACAGTTCCGGAGTCACCCCCAGGAGAAAGCCCAGTCGCCGGGCACACGGGGGGGGGGGGGGGGGAGACCCTCATAGACTCCGATAATGGGGGCCGCAACCAGTTTGGCTCCCAGCTGAATACGGCTCCGGAAACCCACGTGGTTCCGAACTCAGGCAGGCAGCCTCTCTCTAAGGAGGGCAAGCCGACTGTACCGATGACCTGTGCCCATCCAGAGGCACCGGAAAATTTGCTGGAAGTGCTTTGCAGCGCTTCCATTGATGAAGAATACCGTACCATTATGAATACGGTGATTGAGAAGGTCCGGTCCGCCAAAAGCGGATTGACCGAAGCCTGCGCTAGCCTCCTAACAGGCTTTGAGATAAGTAATGAAATTATAAGAAAATATCACAGTATAGACAGTAGCCCCTGATGCTTTGTTTGGTGTTCGGAAAGAAAAAGCCGAACAGAGGATCAAATAACATTCGCATGATGAGTCTAACAGAAGGTGTCTATGTGAATAAGCAGGCGTCTCTGCTGGCCGCTGTCGCTCGTACTGCGGAGGTCTCCGGACTGAGGCGGGACCTGGAGCGGACCGAGGGAGAGCTCGGCCTCGTGAAGAGGCAGCTCGAGGAAAGTCAAGGTACACAATACCCCATCTGTATATTGATAAAGGATAAATAGTTTCTGCTAATAGAAGCGTCATGAACTTTAATAGGGGCCACGACCAAAGTGGCAGCCCTTAAGAAGGCACTGAACAAGGCCGAAGACAAAGCGGCCAAGGAACGCGCCGAGCGCGAGAAGCAAGAGGCCCGGGTCGACGAGGTCCAGCAAGAGCTCCAGGATTTCATCCAGAAATACGAGTCCTTGGAGCATGACTCTAAGACTCAAGAGTCCGAGCTTGCTAAGGCCCTCCAGAGCGTGCAAGACGCCAAAGCCGAAGCCCAAAAGGCCCTCTAGGAGATTCAGGCGTCCAAGAAGATTGCGGCGGGTAAGGCATTCATTATGGAAAGCAAGCATGTGAAGGAGACTTTCCTTTTACTTACCCGAATTTGGAGCTCTCCAGGAGCGTTCGCAGATCTTCCGCGCAGCATATCTGATGCCGCCGAGTTCTATCGAGCCAAAGAAGGGAGCTCGATGGAGAAGTTGTTCTGGTCTCAGTATCTTGGGACAGAACAACCGATGCCCTTGAGCGACCAGCTGAAGCAACTGGTCAAACTGCACAAGGCAGCCGAACTGGCCATGAAGGACCTCATAGTCCGGCTGTGGCCTGCCGAGCCTATGCCCAACAGCTACTTCGGCCTCGTGAAGCAGCTTGTGAATGCCTGCCCGCGACTCGAAGTTATAAAGCGATCAGTTTGCATTGAAGGTGCGCGAATGGCCTTCGCCCGTGCAAAAGTGCACTGGGCGAAGATGCATGCCGAAAAGCTGATGACCGAGGGGCCACCAAAGGGCAAGGAGCACCGCCGGCCTGAAAATCACTATGACAGTGTCCTGAAGGGCTCTCGCCTTGTGGCGGAGCAATGTGCGAAGGATGTAATCTTTGAGTGAATGCACTCATTTTATCCTGTAGTATGAAACAAGTTCATTTGCGCAATATAATGCTTGTTGATTTAAAATTTTACCTCCTGTGTGGCCGTTTATAAAATCTGAGAGTTGGCCAGTCGTCAGCTTTTGCCCCCATGTAACTAGTACAGGTGTGTTCGAGATAAATCTAAACACTCTTTATCCAAATTTTTGGTCCTTTAAGGAGGTGTTTAGCGCAACGAACAAGGCAATTGGATTATACATCTTTATCACCCTCACTTAGCCATAGAAGTTCTATAATTTTAAATTTTGGCGTAGCCCCTGGTATTCGGAAGGCCGAACTTGGGGTGCTATACACGCCTAAATCGTACAAAGACCAATTCCTCGCCTGAAGCGGAAAAATCTTTAAGGATTTGAAACCTCTCAAACAGCGACCAACTCTCGCCGCATCATGACAGTCAGTTTTCGGCTTTCTCTACTAAGGTGCTCGTCCGTAAGAACCGGGACACAATCACAGTAGTTCTCCCTTTACTACCCTAGCCGATATAGCGGAACGTAGGGTAGCAAGCACAGGAGCCGGGTAACCCAACTATTGACCCAAGACATGATTCGGAGCTGATGCATATAATGCTATAAGTTTGGGGTGCCGCACTATCGATAGTGTTTGGACTTTCTTGCCGTGTTGTGGGGTACACTGAAGCCCCTGGCGAACTGAACGTACCTGAGTGTACGAGTGCGATTTGTAATAAATAAACAGTCAAGGAAAAAGGAAATGAAGTAATAAGCTGACACTATAAATTATTTTCCCTTGTTATTTGAATGATACATCAAGGCGTATGTATACAAGTAGTGCGATAAGCAAAATAGGGCTTATTTGACATGCCTAACCAAGGGCGAGCTGCGTGCAGGTATGTAAAACAGGTATAGCGATTGTTATCAGAGACCACCCGGGGATTCCCTTGTACGTCAAAGCTCCTTGCCTCCTTGGCGTTTCCGTCCCGTGATGAGTCCAATAATCGGGTTATTGGAAGAGCCTCAAGAAGATAGGGACCTGAAAGAAAGAAAAAAGATGAAGGTATGCGGATTCTGGGGCGGTTGAGCCGCCTTGTGGACCGCGGTGTAGCTGTGCCTCCGTCTATGCCCATGGAATTTTGAGTGCGTAATTATGTACGCGCGGCACGAATTTTGCCGTTTGACCAGGGCAAGGACGGAGGCCGAATTGCTAGGCGAGCTCTGGATGGGTCGGACGATCCTGTTGCAGAGTACTCCGGACTCGCTTGACGGTGTCCGGGGGCTTTATTGCAGAATTGAAGGTCTGCCTAAGGAGGCTGCTATGTACTTCTGTTGCAAGGGCTGCAGTGTGCTCCTCCGTACGGAGGGAGCGCTCTGTATTTCCATTGACTGTTATAACACCGCGAGGTCCGAGCATCTTGAGCTTGAGATAGGCGTAGTGTGGCACCGCATTGAATCGAGAAAATGTGGTTCGTCCTAGCAGTGCATGATAACCACTGCAGAAGGGGACGATATCGAAGATTAACTCCTCGCTTTGGAAGTTCTCCGGGGATCCAAAGACCACTTCCAGTGTGATTGAGCCTGTACAACAGGCCTCTACACCTGGTATGATACCTTTGAAGGTGGTTTTGGTGGGTTTGATCCTTGAGGGATCGATACCCATTTTGCACACTGTATCCTGATAGAGCAGGTTCAGGCTGCTAGCACCGTCCATGAGGACTTGTGTGAGGTGGAATCCGTCAATGATAGGGTCAAGGACCAGTGCGGCTGAGCCGCTATGACAGATACTGGTCGGATGGTCCCTGCGATCAAAGGTGATCGGACAGGAAGACCATGGGTTGAACTTTGGGGCGACTGGCTCCATCGCGTAGACGTCCCTTAGTGCACGCTTCCGCTCCCGCTTGGGAATGTGGGTGGCGTATACCATGTTTACCGTTTTCACTTGGGGAGGAAATTTCTTCTGTCCTCCTGTGTTTGGCGGCCGGGGCTCCTCGTCGTCATCACTATGCGACCCCTTTTCCTTGCTTTCGGCATTTAGCTTGCCGACCTGTTTAAATACCCAACATTCTCTGTTGGTGTGCTTGGCTGGTTTATCGGGGGTGCCGTGGATTTGACATGAGCGATCGAGTATGCGGTCCAGACTGGATGGGACCGAATTGTTTCTTTTAAATGGATTCTTTCGTTGACCAGACTTAGAGCCACTGAATCCGGCATTGACGGTCGTGTCTTCGGCGTTGTCGCTATTATTGCGACGCTTGTGTCTGTTCTGCCGAGGCTTGCCATTACTATCTCTGGTGTCCGAAGTGCCAGGATTTCTTGATGTGCTGTTGCTACGGGCCAACCAGCTGTCCTCGCCCTCACAAAAGCGGGTCATGAGTGTCGTAAGGGCTGCCATGGATTTCGGCTTCTCTTGGCCGAGGTGTCGGGCAAGCCACTCGTCGCGGATGTTATGCTTAAAGGCCGCTAGGGCTTCGGCATCCGGACAGTCGACAATTTGGTTCTTTTTAGTTAAGAACCGAGTCCAGAATTTCCTCGTTGATTCTCCGGGCTGTTGGGTTATGTGACTTAAGTCATCAGCGTTCGGTGGTCACACATAAGTGCCCTAGAAGTTGTCAAGGAATGCGTCTTCCAGGTTCTCCCAACTGCCGATGGAGTTTGCCGGCAGAGTATTCAGCTAGTGCCGAGCTGGTCCCTTGAGTTTTAGTGGGAGGTACTTGATGGCATGTAGATCATCGCCGCGGGCCATGTGAATGTGGAGAAGGAAATCGTCAATCCATACCGCAGGGTCTGTTGTCCCATCATATGGTTCGATGCTCACGGGCTTAAACCCTTCTAGGAATTCATGCTCCATTACTTCGTCGGTGAAGCATAGGGGGTGTGCGGCGCCTCTATGCCGGGCTACATCGCGACGCAGTTCGAATGAGACTGGTTTGTTGTATTCAGCCCGGACATGTTTGTATTTAGTATATCCGGTGTGGCGGTGCGTTGGGGGCGCGCCCCCGCGATCCGTTGATCGATCTTGACTGTCCTGCTTTGTTTTCCAATTCGTCTCGCAGGTCATGCGTGTAGCCCAGAGCCTTTGTGTTTTTGTTTGTTTGGTGACAAGGTGCGGGCTGATATGCCGCCTTGTCTCGGCCATGAGGTGGTCGGTCAGCCGCATCCTGCGCTGGTAGTGTAGGCTCTAGTGACTCGTCCTCGAATTGAGGTAACAACCTGCGCCTCGGGTAGCTTTTGGTCGGGCGCTCGAGTCCGTATTCCTCGGCCAACAGGACCTCAGTCCATCTATCAGTGAGCAGACATTGATCAGCTTGAAGCTGCTACTGTTTTTTCTTCAGGCTTTTTGCAGTGGCTATAAGCCGGCGCTTGAAGTGCTCCTGCTCGACGGGATCCCCAGGCACGATAAATTCTTCATCGCCGAGGCTCACCTTGTCTTCGGAGAGGGGCATGTAATTGTCATCCTCCGAGTCTTCATCCATTTCCTGTTCATCAGGGCTAGCTTGCCCGTACTCCCGTCCGGCCTGCTCGAGGCTTAGCTGTGTGGGATTGTTTTCATCTTCGGCATCATCCGGACTGCTATTGTCTCTGGTGCCGGTATTGCTGTTTTTGCTATGGCGGGATTTAGAGCGGCGCCGCTGACGTCGGCGCTTTGGTTGCTTCTCAAGAGGATCATCCTCCATTGCATCCTGTTGATTCTCGCCATTATTTTCTTTGGGTGTGTCCACCATTGTCGGATTTCGGGTTCCGGCAGACCCTTGAGGCTCGAACACTGGGGTGCGCGCGGAGATTTCGCCCTCTACCTACCTGTTCGTCGCCGGCTTCGCTGAGATCTAAACTACAAAAGGATCAACACAAGAGACACAGAGTTTATACTGGTTCGGGCCACCATTGTGGTGTAATACCCTACTCCAGTGTGTGGTGTGGTGGATTGCCTCTTGGGCTGATGATGAACAATACAAGGAGGAACAGCCTCGTGAGGGTCTGTTCTGGGCCGGCGTGATGAACTGCTAGGAGGGGTTTAGTCGCTCTATCTACTGGTTTCTTGGTGAGGATCCAGATGCCTCTACCTTGAATACCTCTAGATGCCAGATGCCTCTACCCTGGGGGTGGCTAGTCCTATTTATAGGCAAAGGCCCTGGGCCTCTTCCCAAATATTGAGCGGGAAGGGCGCCAACAATTGGCCATTTTGAAGGGGAACATCGGGTACACTTATCCTGACTAAAGTTGGTCCTCGCCTGCCAAAGGCTCTGGTGGTGACGCCTGCTTGGGCTCCACAATGACTTCCTCCCTGCCGTTGGGCTGGTCTTGGTCTTGTTGCACCGAAATGGATGCCTTTTCTTGATGCTCTCGCCTGCGCTTGCTCCCTTTGCACCAAAGAGGAAAGGAGGACACTGCGCGGGCTGGCGCCCGACTGGCGCCCGATTGGCGCCCTTGGTCGTCATGGCTTGCGTCATGGGGCACCTCGCGAAGTACCCCGCCTTGATCTCTCCACCTCCTCGCGAGCCAGCCTGATGAGGCCGTGCCTGAGGAAGCTCCTTGTCGTCCGCCCCGCGAGGCTCGGCCCCTCGCGAGGGTCTTGAGCTTGTGTTGATGAAGATGGGCCGTGCTGGCCCCCCTTTGAGCCACGCCGCAGGCCGCAGGCAGGCAAGTCTGGGGACCCCCGTTCCCAGAACGCCGACAGTAGCCCCTGGGCCCAAGGCGCACCCGGGCTTGGCTGAGCAGAGAGGCGAAAGGGCAAGTGCAAACCGCCGCGGGCCCTAACAGCCTGCGGCCTTGGGCTCCGCATGGCGGTTGATTGGACGTGGGCGGCACTGTTCCCCCACGCCTCCTTATTTTGTGCCATGCTAGGCGGACTCGTAGTCGTACACAGCCACTCCCCTCTTCGCTGCCCGAGCGTCCTCTACCCTTCCTCCTCTCGAACTCTAGCTTCCGCTCTCAATCCAATCTCGAACCTTCCCTCCCCCCTTCTGTTGCCATGGCTCCGACGAAGAAGGGACAAGGGAAGAAACCCATGCCGCCTCCTCGCTCAACGTCGTTGCCGGCCCCCGCCGTCGACCGGTCGATTATAATCATTCGAGAGGGCTTGGGCAAGGTCAGCTCGGCTTTGGCCACCATCTTCAACGAATGCGGGAGGACGACGGCCTGGCCCGCGTCCCGCTTCTCCATCGACAGGATAGCCACTGAGGTCCGGTATTTCGTCTACGCCCTGTGGGTGGGACTGGTTCCCCCCTTTTCCGATTTCTTCAACGCCGTGCTCTCCCACTATCAGATCCACATGATGCATCTGGGTCCTGAATCCATCACTCTTCTTGCGGTCTTCGCCTTCGTTTGTGAGGCGATGATGGGCATCCTTCCTTCGGTTGCCTTGTTGCTCCACTTCTTCTCTCTGCGCCTTGTCGACCCCACCCAATGCTCGGGGTGCATGAGCTTCATTGCTGCGCCTGAGACGACAGCTTCAGGGATCGACTTCAGCCTTCCTCCACCTGCACCTGGGTTTCGCGAGCGGTGGCTGTATGTGGACGTAGGGGTGCCCAGCCCCCTGCTGTCGGAGCCATCTTCGCCTGCTGTCCCCAACTCGGGCTGGGGCCAGGAGACGCTCATGAGTTCCCGGCTTGTCTTCGTCTGGCGCCGCTTCGCGTTCTTGAGGAAGCTCGGCGTGACGGCGCCCAAGGTGGTGAAGGAGTTCCTGCTGCGTCGTGTCGCCCCTCTCCAACGCCATTCTCATTGGATGTGGGCCTTCAGCAGGCGTGAGGATCGTATGTGGCTCCAGGAAGAGGACCTGACGCCTGAAGCACTGAGGAAGGTGCTCTTGGTCTTGACTGGGGACCCCTCCCCCGGCAGCATCTGGCAAGGGGGGCCTTGCTGTATCTCTGCCCGAACAAAAGTGATTTTGTGAAGCAGATGCCCATCTTCGACGAATGGGGGCTGCGCCCTGCTGGCCTCTAGGGGCCTCGCGAGAACCCAGTGGTGGTGGCCGCCCTTGCAGTCGTCCAAGGCGACTCTTCCTCAAGTGGCGGAGCAGGGAGACATGAGCCGCCGGAGGCCGAGGGGGCTCCCGCCGAGGTGACAGCGCTGGGAGGCGCTCATGAGGGAGCAACCCCTGAGGCCCGTGCTGCTGTGGCTAAAGGCAGCGAGCTGCCGCCCGCAGCGCCTACGGCTGGGGCCCCTGAGGCCCCAGCTACTCTTCTTGGTGGGGCAACCGGCGGCGCGCATCAGGCAGACGCCCCTGACGCGGGTCGCCTTGACGCTTCTTCCTCGTCGCAGGTTTACCCCTGCGCTCAACTCCTGGGTCGCTTCCGCGTGGACTTCGAGGCCCTCCGGAAGAGAAGGGAGGCCCTGGGTGACAATTACCCTTGTCGCTTGCTGAAGCGTAGGAAGTACTTTGCCACTGATGAGTAAGCCTTCTCCCTTCCCAGCTCCCGATTCTTATGTTGCTTTTCCTAATCCTTGCTCCGCAGGGCCCTTCCCGCCGAGCTCACGAAAATGACTAAGGAGCCATCCCCCTCGCCTCCGTCCTCTCCACCGTCTTCGATCGCTCCGAGCAGCAGAGCCCTTGTGGTGAGGCCGGTTGGAGAGAGGAACCATCCCGAGGCGCATCGCGGCCCTGCGCGCCTCGCTACCTTCCTTCGCGAGCCTTCTCGTGGCATAGCCAGCCTGCCGTGGGCTTCTCGTCTAGTCGTGGACCGTGATTGGCTGGGGTACTCCCCGCGCTCTTCATTTGGGGATGGACTGGCTCCAGGCCGGGCTTCTCGCGAGGCGTGCCCGGTCGCCTCGAGGGCGCCAGCCCCCAGCCCCCTGCCCGGAGGGGGAGTGTTGATTCGTGCCCCCCGGCACTCGCTTGGGGCGGATGATGGCGCGGAAGACGTATTCGAGCGCGCTCGGGAGCGTCGCGCTCTTCGCCAAGGGTTTCTTCGGAGGGCAGCTGACGCGGTGAGCCTGCTTGGTGAAGAGCTCGCTGATGAGGACGTGCGCCTTGAGGCTGAGGGCCTGCGCCTGGTTGCAGAGAGGCGCGAGATGGAGGCGGCTGTTGCCCTCGCGCGCTATCAGCACGATCTTGGTGCTGAGGAGACCATGGCGTCGCTGGCGGCCTCTCAGGAGGTCCATTCCCGGGCTGTCGAGGAGGCCCGGGAAGCTGACCGGCGGCGAGAGGCGACGGAGGAGCGGGCGCGGGAACTCCTGGCCCGGTGCCGCTCACTGGAAGAGCAGGTGGAGCTGCGCGAGGCGGCCCTCGCATTGATGAAGGTGGCTTCAGGCGACCCAGCGGAGCTCCAGAAGCATGAGGAGGCGCTGACGCTGGAAGCCGCCGAACGTGCACGCGAGTATGAATGCCTGGAGACAAGGGAGCGCTTGGTGACGCGGGCAGAAGAGGATGTCGCTGTGCGGGAAGCCCGTGTCTTGGAGGAGGTCGGACGTCAGGTGGCGACGGCGTGCTTGAACCTCGAGCGCGAGTTCGAGGAGAGGCTGGAGCTGATCCGGACCGAGGCTGAATGTAGGACCACTGTCTTGAGGGTCAAGCTGGAGGAAGCGACGCGGCGGGTCGATGCCTTGCGGGCCGCACTGGAGGTGGCGCAGGGGGAGTCAGCTACCTCCCATGCCGAGGTGCTTCTCCTTTGCCAACGGGTGGACGAGGCTGAGGCCATTGCGCGCCAGAACATGGAGCCAGCGGCGGCTTCTGGAACATGAGCACGGCCCCATGCTCACCACGCTTCGGGAGAGGGCCAACACGGCCTTGGGTAATATCTGCGAGGCGGCTGTTGGCGAGCCGCACGCAGTTAAATACGCCGGCAACCTCTACTTCTTCACAGACATGGTGACGCAGCTGGGGGCGCGGTCGGTCAGATCCAACAGGTTGGTGGAGGAGAGGAGCCGCACCCTGCTCGGGCGCGCCTTTTCCCGCGTCTTCAGCCATCTCCGGAACATGGATCCCCACTTCGACTTCGACGCCGCCATCGCCCCAGTCCCCCAGGCCATCCGGGACGACCTGGCGTACTGGGTGGAAGACAACATGGACGCTCTCGTCAGGGCCTTCGCTTCAGATAACGATGACGTGATCGTGGCCGTCGATGAGGGCGGCGTGGAGAACGGTCCTGACGCCGCTGACGACAACGCAGGGGGCGATGGCGAGGCCAGCGACGCCAGCGATAGTTCGGGCGGTGCTCCTGAGGATGCATTGGGGGATTTATCCGACTGACCGCATATCGTTCCCGTTTCCTTACCCTTTGTCCCTTGCGGGCCTTGAGATAGCTTGTGGGAGGCTATGGTGTCTCGAGTGTGTCCTGATCAAGTTCATAGGATCTGCAGTGAAAAACCTCCTGAGAGGGTATGACGACGGCAGTCTGGGCTGCGCGCAAGCTAGGCCAGACCCGGCTCGTGAGGGGCTCACGAGGGGAGGCAGCTGAGGCGAAGTTGTAACCGAAACGCGAGGGATTGCTTGAACGAGACTAAGCACCCCTTCCCCAAACACACGCAAATCTCAAATTTAAGTCCAACTTAAATCCAGCGGGGGAAAGCAACAACCAAGGGAAAAGCAATGAAAACAGAAAAAGGCCGCGTCCGGCACCTAGTCTAGTCTTGGACGTCTTCTCACCAGCGCGGAGCTAAGTGCTGCCACTGGGCGTGGGAGGGAGCCCCAGGGCCTGAGGCCGGCACCCCTGAGACTCCGGGGCGTGTACAACCCCACTCATTATTACGTGAGAGTGTCATGGGGCGGCGAGCTTCACAGGCACTGGGCCTTCTTCACAGGTACCAGCCTTGCTTCATATCACCAGACGAGGGCCCCACCTTGCGCCACACTCTAGTGCCATCAACAACGACCGGAAACCAGGACGCCGCTGATGGGGTAGAGCGGTCGCCAGCGGTTCCCCTGACGACCACGGGTCCTCCGCCAGGGGCAGGCCCTGAGGCACCTCCCCAGCAGAGGGCCTACCTCCTGAGAACGCCTTGCTCCGAACACCGTGGTGGTGATGCCGGATCTCGGCCCCTCTCCTGCAGCCCCCGACGCCCTCCTCTTGAGGGGTAGGAGACTGCGGGAGCAGGGCAGCTGCTCGCTGTGGCGACCTGCACCTCCTGCGACCCATGATTAGCATATACATGCTCCTGAGGAATTAGTGGTACCCGATAGTCGTCGCTTCCTGCATGGCCGGTGGGGCCGTCCCGGGGCTCCTGGAAGAGCTCAGCTTCTGGCGCCTCGTCCCCCTAGCTTGGGCTGAGGAGCAAGCCTTGTTCGCCCTCATGCGGGTGCCCTTGGTCCATCATGTGGGGCACGTACTCCTCTGGGGCCGTCACCCCGAAGGCCGCGCCATAGTGCTCCACGCGCCACGCAGCTCTGCTTGATGTGCCTACCTGGGGGTGGTAGCGCGGCGGCCCACTGGGGCCATGGGTTGCGACGAGTCCTTCTTCGCTGGCCGGGAGCGGAATCAGTGCTGCCGCCGGCCCGGTGCTGACAGCTTCGCTGGCGTTGGGGTGGCCTTGGAGCCTGTGGGCGCGCGTGGGGCCCCCGCGTGGGCCGCCCTGGACCTGAGACGGGAGCTAGGTGCAGAAGGGGTGAGCCCCCGAGGCGGCAAAGCCCAGGAGCTCTGCCACCCAGTCCAGCAGCACGTCGCGGCCGCCTTCCATCATCCTGCACTGCAGCAGCTCTCGAGCCACTGTGAGCGCGGCCCTTGAGTTCGCCTGCTCCCGGCGGGTGTACGGCGTCGTGGCCGCGGCGTGGTTGGAGGCCCTTGCCGTCGACCGCGCCTGCCACGGCGTGAGAGCTGTCGGAGCCTGTCCGCGTCGCCCACGGCCCGTAGCACCCTGCGGACCGCGAGCTGCCTGGCGCATGGGGTCGCCCGGGGCGAGTGGCTCTGCACGGGCGGGCCAAACCGCCGAGGGATCAGGGTTGCCCGCTTGGTCGCCGGACATGGTGATGACGATGCGATGGGACGCGAAGTGGCAGAAGGCGGATCCTGGCGCACCCCTACCTGGCGCGCCAAATGTCGGATTTCGGGTTCCGGCAGACCCTTGAGGTTCGAACACTGGGGTGCGCGCGGATATTTCTCCCTCTACCTATCTGTTCCTCGCCGGCTTCGCTGAGATCTAAACTACGAAAGGATCAACACAAGAGACACAGAGTTTATACTGGTTCGGGCCACCATTATGGTGTAATACCCTATTCCAGTGTGTGGTGTGGTGGATTGCCTCTTGGGATGATGATGAACAATACAAGGAGGAATAGCCTCGCGAGGGTCTGTTCTGGGCCGGCGCGATGAACTGCTAGGAGGGGTTCAGTCGCTCTATCTACTGGTTTCTTGGTGAGGATCCAGATGCCTCTACCTTGAATACCTCTAGATGCCAGATGCCTCTACCCTGGGGGTGGCTAGTCCTATTTATAGGCAAAGGCCCTGGGCCTCTTCCCAAATATTGAGCGGGAAGGGCGCCAACAATTGGCCATTTTGAAGGGGAACATCAGGTACACTTATCCTGACTAAAGTTGGTCCTCGCCTGCCAAAGGCTCTGGTGGTGACGCCTGCTTGGGCTCCACAATGACTTCCTCCCTGCCGTTGGGCTGGTCTTGGTCTTGTTACACCGAAATGGATGCCTTTGCTTGATGCTCTCGCCTGCGCTTGCTCCCTTTGCACCAAAGAGGAAAGGAGGACACTGCGCGGGCTGGCGCCTGACTGGCACCCTTGGTCGTCATGGCTTGCATCATGGGGCACCTCGCGAGGTACCCCACCTTGATATCTCCGCCTCCTCGCGAGCCAGCCTGATGAGGCCGTGCTTGAGGAAGCTCCTTGTCGTCCGCCCCGCGAGGCTCGGCCCCTCGCGAGGGTCTTGAGCTTGTGTTGATGAAGATGGGCCGTGCTGGGCCCCCTTTGAGCCATGCCGCAGGCCGCAGGCAGGCAAGTCTGGGGACCCCCATTCCCAGAACGCCGACAACCATATATATATATATATATATATATATATATATATATATATATCATATGATGAGGTGGCTGTCCAGCGCCCTGTGGGCGGTGATTCCTGTTCTTCTCCGACATCGTCGTCCATACCGTCGATGTCTTCGGAGTCAAAATCAAGCATGTCGGTTAAGTCGTCGACAGTGGCTATTAAGTGGGTGGTGGGTGGGTAACGGATTCCTTCATCGTCCGCTTCCCACTCGAGTCGGACATAGTTCGGCCAAGAGTCTCCTGACAGGGAGAGAGATTTTAGTGAGCTTAGCACATCGCCCAAGGGCGAGTGCTGAAAGATATCCGCGGAGCTAAACTCCATGATCAGTGCCCAGTTAGGTATGATGGGCACGGATGCACGCGGTTCAGAGCCTATGGCCGGAGGCGAGTCCGAGGGTCCGATGACACAGACCTCCTTGGAAGTGAGATCCGAGTTCGGCTCTATCGCTGCTGAGTGTGCGGCCTCCATGGCGGGGTCCATCCACCTGTCCTCGGATGGCACGATCTGCTCTGGATTTAAAGCCGGGGCAGCTGCAGGTGTGATCTCCTGAACACCGTCCGATGGCAGATCTAAGTCATGCTCATTGTGACGGTAGGGCGCACATGTCATGGGCTCAAATCCGTCGAAGATCAAGTCTCCGTGGATATCGACAGTGTAGTTCAGGCTTCCAAACCCGACCTGATGGCCAGGGGCATAGCTATCGATCTGCTCCAGATGGCCAAGCGAATTGGCCCGCAGTGTGAAGCCGCCGAATACGAAGATCTGTCCGGGGAGGAAAACCTCACCCTGGACCGCATCGTTGCGGATGATGGAAGGAGCCATCAAGCCTTATGGTGACGACACAGTGGAACTCTCAATGAAAGCACCAATGTCGGTGTCAAAACCGGCGGATCTTGGGTAGGGGGTCCCGAACTGTGCGTCTAAGGCTAATGGTAACAGGAGGCGGGGGACACAATGTTTACCCAGGTTTGGGCCCTCTCTATGGAGGTAATACCCTACTTCTTGCTTGATTGACCTTGATGATATGAGTATTACAAGAGTTGATCTACCACGAGATCATAGAGGCTAAACCCTAGAAGCTAGCCTATGATTATGATTGTTGTTGTCCTACGGACTAAACCCTCCGGTTTATATAGACACCAGAGGGAGCTAGGGTTACACAGAGTCGGTTACAGAGAAGGATATCTACATATCTGAATTGCCAAGCTTGCCTTCCACGCAAAGGAGAGTCCCACCCGGACACATGACGAAGTCTTCAGTCTTGTATCTTCATAGTCCAACAGTCCGACATAAGCATATAGTCCGGTTGTCCGAGGACCCCCTAATCCTGGACTCCCTTAGCAGGGTTTGTCGTCTGATAGTCTGGTGGCTCAAGGTGACGACGAATGATTAGAGAACCATTCGATGTATTGTGCATGATGAAGTATTATGGAGGACACAAACCATCTGAATATTTTGTGCAGTTCCACTAAAATCAAGCTGAGCGTCCCTATGGATTTCGTATTTATATGCTGCTAGAAAACAAAGACACATCAGCACACACATGAATATTGGCCCCAGTGTCAACCCACCAATCGGTGGACTCACAAACTGAAATTACGGTAAACAGATTACCATACCCAGATGCCCCATCATTGTTGTGGAGGACACGAACCATCTAAACATTTTGTGCTATTCCACTAAAATCAAGCTGAGCATCCCTGTGGATTTCGTATTTATATGATGCCAGAAAACAAAGACACATCAACACACACATGAATATTGGCCCCAGTGTTAACCCACCAATCAGTGGACTCACAAACTGAAAGTACGGTAAACAGATTACCATACCAAGATGCCCCATCATTGTTGCTTAGAGTGACATTGATAGACTTGGAGTCCTGTCCTGGCTTCTTGGTACTTGTTTGGGCACTTGTTTGCCCAGTGTTCCTCCGAACCACAAGTAAAGTAGCCATCTCTCCTTTTGTCTTTCTTCTTACCCGTCTTAATGGCTGACGCTAGCAGCACCATTCAAAAATATAGTCTGGTGGCTCAAGGTGACGACGAATGATTAGAGAACCATTCGATGTATTGTGCATGATGAAGTATTATGGAGGACACGAACCATCTGGACATTTTGTGCAGTTCCACTAAAATCAAGCTGAGCATCCTTGTGGATATCGTATTTATATGCTGCCAGGAAACAAAGACACATCAGCACACACATGAATATTGGCCCCAGTGTCAACCCACCAATCGGTGGACTAACAAACTGAAAGTACAGTAAACAGATTACCATACCCAGAGCCCCATCATTGTTGCTTAGAATGACATTGACAGATTTGGAGTCCTGTCCTGGCTTCCTGTACTTGTTTGGGCACTTTTTGCCCAGTGCACTCCACGTATTGTAGAGTTTCCTATGCTCTCTGCAGACTAGTCATGTCACTAGCGTCTACTAATACTCTGTAAAGCTTCTTGATCATTCCTTGTGTAATGTAGCGCAAATAGTGACTGCTTGTTTCTCCAAAGTGGTAAGATCAACTGGACCCACTAATGCAGCAGTTTGCCTTAGACACATTGGCTCCTTTTGTGCAGTTCAACTAAAATCAAAGTCGGAATAAAATCGAGCTTTAATTTTGATATCACTGTAAGCAACAATAGGTATAAGGGAAACAATTACTGAGAAATAACGATTGATGACTTGTACTCCCAGAAGAAAAACATCTACTGATCTACCTTATCTTAATGGGAAACAAAGCAGGAGAGTAGCAATTCTCAATCAGTGTGATTCATTCATATTAATTGAGACATTATCTTAACAATGCCTTGTTTCAACATGTATAAAGAACGACAAAGCAAAAAAGTATCAGTCCTAGAAAATGTGACTGATTCATTTTGATAGAGACATTATCTTAACAATACCTTGGTTAAACATGTAGAAAGAACTACAAAGCAAGATAGTACCATTTGTAGAACACTGTAACTAATATATAATAACAGAGACATTATCTGCACAATACATTTCTTAAACATGTACTCCGGCCGATCCCTAACAGAAATGGTACTCCCACCGATCCCTAACAAGTGTTGCAGTTTTGAACTAAGATCCAGTAGTTAATTCTGAGGAAAGTAGGTACTGACCTTTCAAGACCAAGATTTGAAACAACTCCTGAGGAAGATCTAAAAGAGATCTCAACACACATATGGAAATCCGGTCTCATTTTGTGAAGTTCCACCAAAATTAAGCAAAGCAAAATGTCGCAATAGCAACAGGTTGAATAGATATCCCTGTTTTAACAGAGGCAAAAAAGGAATCAATTACTGGCCAATAAAGGAGGATGAAACATGCGGCACAAAGATGGTAATCCCGCCAATCCCTAACAAGTGTTGCAGTTTTGAAATAAGATTCAATAATTAATTCTAAGAGTGGCGTTGCTTAATTTTACCAGCGACATTAGATTAACAAAAATCATAAACAGTTCCAGGGAAGAGTGGGCACAACAACAACATGTGCTTCCATCTACTTATAAAGGGGGTGATGCAGAGTTTGTTGTAACAAAGCAACAAGCATAATGTCTAGGTTGGTCCCATTTTTGTT
The DNA here is from genome assembly GCF_018294505.1 of Triticum aestivum. Taxonomy (NCBI): domain Eukaryota; kingdom Viridiplantae; phylum Streptophyta; class Magnoliopsida; order Poales; family Poaceae; genus Triticum; species Triticum aestivum. The sequence continues at coordinate 478,933,714 of NC_057807.1, read as the reverse complement.
CACTACTTAATGGGAAGAAACATCAATACAATAGCTTCAATTCAACATTTATTTAAAATAGTACCAATACAAGTAGCACAACATCTCAAACACACTGCACAATCATGTGGATGAAGGCAAGTACCAACCTGTCATGACGCACACAAGATCACAGGAAATCCAATCTCGTTTTGTGCAGTTGCACTGAAATCAAGTAAAGTCGCCGGTGTGACATTTAAGTTTGCTATAGCAACAAGTTGAATAGATATCCCTGATTTAACAGAGGCAAAAAAGGAAACAATTACTGCCAATAAAGGAGGATGAAATATGCAGCCACAAAAAGAAGCATCTACCTTATCTTGATGGAAAACAAAGTATAGGACAGTAGCATTTCTAAAACGCTTGCATTGATTCATATTAACAGAGAAATTCTGTTAAAATAGTTCAGTAGTTAATTTTGAGAGTGGCATTGCTTAATTTTACCATCAGCATTAGATTAAGAAAAAGCATAAACAGTTCCAGGGGCGAGTGGGCGCAACAACACCATGTGCCTCCATCTAGTTATAAAGGGGGTGATGTAGAGTTTGTTGTAACAAAGCAACAAGCATCATGTATGGGTTGGTACCATTTTTGTTCACTACTTAATGGGAAAAGAGAGCAATACAATAGCTTCAATTCAACATTTATTTAAAACAGTACCAATACAAGTAGCACAACATCTCAAAACACACTGCACGATCATGTGATGGGACATGGGACATGCCAGCACCATGTGCGTCCACACGTATAAATGGGTGATGCAGAGTATGTAGCCAAGCAGCATATCTGCATTGGTCCCTTATTTGTTCTCTTTGAAACTTTTTCTAATCTTGCACAAACTACCCGACCCCCCAGTTTCTTTCCCTTTTCAACAAAGAGTTCGGTTCCTTACAGATGTGTGTACTGGGTTACCCCCCTTTTTCCCTTTTCGACCAACAAAGCGGCTGGATAGCTAGTCTATACTACTTTCCCTCCCTCCTTTCCTCATTGAACCACGTCCTAGATTCATGCTCCACCCCACCGCACCCTTCTTTCCTCTTTGAAGAACGACCTAGATTCGACTACAGAATTGAAAAAGATCCGCATGCAGCTAGACCAATGATGGTTTCAAAGAAACTTATACCTTAGGGTCGTTGGGATGTGGCAGGGCGTGCGGCGGGAGGTCAGATATGTCCACACTATGTACGACAGCGAGTGAGGGAGTCCTGGATTAGGCGGTGTCCGGATGGCTGGACTATAGCCTTTGGCCAGACTCCTGGACTATGAAGATACAAGATTGAAGACTTCGTCCTGTGTCCGTATGGGACTTTCCTTGGCGTGGAAGGCAAGCTTGGCGATACGGATATGTCGATCTCCTACCATTGTAACCGACTCTGTGTAACCCTAACCCTCTTCGTGCCTATATAAACTGGAGGGTTTTAGTCCGTAGGACGAACAACAATCATACCATAGGCTAGCTTCTAGGGTTTAGTCTCTCTGATCTCGTGGTAGATCTACTCTTGTACTACCCATATCATCAATATTAACCAAGCAGGAGTAGGGTTTTACCTCCATCGAGAGGGCCTGAACCTGGGTAAAAACATCGTGTCCCTTGTCTCCTGTTACCATCCGCCTAGACGCACAGTTCGGGACCCCCTACCCGAGATCCGCCGGTTTTGACACCGACATTGGTGCTTTCATTGAGAGTTCCTCTGTGTCGTCATCTTTAGGCCCGATGGCTCCTCCGATCATCAACAACGACGCGGTCCAGGGTGAGACTTTTCTCCCTAGACAGATCTTCGTATTCAGCGGCTTTGCACTGCGGGCCAATTCCCTTGGCCATCTGGAGCAGATTGAAAGCTACACCCCTGGCCATCAGGTCAGATTTGGAAGTTTGAACTATACGGCTGACGTCCGCGGAGACTTGATCTTCGACGGGTTCGAGCCACAGCCAAGCGCGCCGCACTGTCACGATGGGCATGATCTAGCTCTACTGCCGGATAGTGCCCTGGAGGCTGCACAAGTGTCCACTCCAACCCTTAGCTCGGAGCCGGCGGCGCTGATCGAGGACGGGTGGCTGGACACCGCCTCGGGGGCTGCTATCTCTATGGCGATTGAGCCGAACACCAACCGTGTCCTTTGCGAAGCTTGTGACTCTAAGGCGCCGGACTCCTCTCCGGACTCCGAACCTTCCGCGCCCCTGCCAATCGAATCCGATTGGGCGCCGATCATGGAGTTCACCGCCGCGGACATCTTTCGGCACTCGCCCTTTGGCGACATCCTGAATTCACTAAAGTCTCTCTCTTTATCAGGAGAGCCCTGGCCGGACTATGGTCAGGAAGGTTGGGATGCGGATGACGAAGAAATTCAAAGCCCACCCACCACCCACTTCATAGCCACTATCGATGATTTAACCGACATGCTCGACTTCGACTCCGAAGACATCGACGGTATGGACGACGATGCAGGATACGACCAAGAACCAGCGTCTACAGGGCACTGGAAGGCCACCTCGTCATACGACATTTACATGGTGGACATCCCAAAAGATGGGAATGGCGATGGAACAACGGAGGATGACCCCTCCAAGAAACAGCCTAAGCGCTGGCGTCAGCGGCGCCACTCTAAATCCCGCCATAGCAAAAATGGTGATTCCGGCACGGGAGACAATAACACCCCGGACAGTGCCGAAGACAACCCCCTCCAGCAGGATTCAGTGCAGGAGGATGGAGAAGCCAGCCCTCATGAGAGAGCGGCATGCAGAGAGGTAGAGGACGATAATTACATGCCTCCCTCTGAAGACGAGGCAAGCCTCGACGACGACGAATTTGTCATGCCTGAGGATCCCGTCGAACAAGAGCGTTTCAAACGTAGGCTTATGGCCACGGCAAGCAGCCTCAAGAAAAAGCAGCAACAGCTTAGAGCTGACCAAGACTTGCTAGCCGACAAATGGACCAAAGTCCTTGCGGCCGAAGAGTATGAACTCAAATGCCCCTCCAAGAGCTACCCAAAACGCAGGCTGCTACCCCGATTAGAGGAGGAAGCACCTAAACCTACATCACCAGCACATGATACGGCCGACCGGCCACCTCGTGGCCGCGACAGAGAGGCCTCTCGATGTGGGGACCCCGACTCATAAGTCGTGATCACCGATTGCACGTGTACAGTGATCCCAGAGATCAATGCTCACTGAACACACAGAAGCTGAATAACAAGAGTCTTACATCCATACATACCGTCTTACACAAGTAGGACCATTATGGTCAAGTTTTGAGTATAACATTGCAGCGGAAATCTTCGTCGATAACTTGGACCCATGCCATCTGTCTTATCCCTACAGGCATTCTGACTGGGAAGCGTCCTAGCTCGCATGTTTGTCACCAAAGTATTCCTAATCACATCCTGTTCTTTCATGCCTGGCCAATAAAATAACCAGTGGCAAGCCATGAGTACTTTGAATGTACTCGCAAGCAACCCATGTTTTGGTTCAAGATACAACAATGCATGATATAGCTAAATTTTTGCAGAAAGCTAGTTTTTCTCATGCAAGTATAATCAACATTTATCAAGGGCATGAATGTGTCTGCAACAAGTATCAGGAGGTTTCAGACATCATCATCGAGAAAGAGTTATAAACAACTCATGCTCAAGCTCATCGTGACTTCCTCACGAGTCGCATCATCAATATCACCAAACTGTGTTGTTTTTCAGAAACATATGGACGTAGCCCAAGAGTGGTTACCCAACTGTCCTTGACCGTGGACACGGATATTTGAATAGTTTTACACTCTGCAGAGGTTGCACATTGTACCCACAAGATCCGGGGAACTTCCGTGTCAGCCACGACCCGCAGTACCTCAAGTACCCGGGGTAAGCACCCGATCACTACCTTTCCCTAGACGACACTAACATGGAGTCCACTCGATTGGTAGTAACTCCCGTGCCCAACATTTCACATAACACTTTCATGGAGCCTTGCTCCCATAATTATCACATACCACTGGCACGGGGTACCAACGGTGTGTCCGGTGCCCTGTGAAAACAGTCATGGCCGCCCTACCTGGCACGATCCCGTCCCGAGAGAGAGCACCAACTCTCCCCCGTCACTAGTAATGCGGGCTCCAAGCTAGTATCGGCCTAGGTAATCAATAATGCCCTTTCCCATATAAGGGTAGAGTGGTTGCGCATGTAAGGTTGGAATAACTGTCGCAACTTAAACCAATCCGTTTTTGAAAACAACACACACACTTGCCTCGGTACACCACTTCTCCATCAAGTGGCTACCCAACTCATCATCTCCCTCGGGCATAAGTGGCACCCAACGGGGTTTTCGAAAAGTCCTTTGAAAGTACTTTATCTCCATCACTATGCATATTCCCGTGCCCTTTTTTTTGCGTAGCACTACTTTAGTATCCTATCTACTCCCACCGGCATAACCCTCATAAGAAGGTAGGGTCATGCACAATGCAAGTATCAACGAGGAAGTAACAGAGGCAACCAACCCACGTGGTTCACCATCTCATCCTGATTCCGATGCAACAATAATAAAGAGCTATATGGCATGCATAAAAAGGGTTTCATAGACATGGTCGAAGGGCTGCTTGCCTGTTTTAACAAAGTCTTCGAGGTCTTCAAATATCTCTGGTCCAACTCCGAGCATTTCATCTACTTTGTCAACTATCGTTGAAAGCAACCATAATAAGCAACACAACAAGGCAGGAAATAAAAGTGCTCTAAAAATATGAGTTGGACTTTTATGGGATACCTCTGGTCATACGAGGGATGACCAAAGTGGTTTCATTAGGATTTGATCAATGGACATCTCTGAACATTACAATATGATGGAATCAAGGGATTAATGGGTTTGCAAAAGTGTACAGAAATATATTTTTGAAAAATGAGCAAAGGCACCCATTTAACAAAGGATGATTTTAGAAGCATCTAGGAATTGGTTTCACTGGATTTGGAGTTGAGATGATTTTCCTATGAATTTGCAAAGTTAACAAATATGAAGAAATGGCTCGTTATATTGTGTGGCACAGAAAGTATTAATAAAAATGTTCATAAACTAAGTTTTGAACTTAGAAGTATCTAGGAATTTGAACCACGGAATTTGGATCAAATTTGAGCTCTCTGTGATTTTCTAAAGCTCATCACAGAAATAGGAAAAACAGGATTTGATAAATATTTGTGAAGGAAATGATTCTGGAAAAATGTGCAAATAGCACCATGTGATAGGGAATGATTTTAGAAACTACTATAAATTTGAATCATTGGATTTGGAGTTAATTTAAATATTTGGGAGATTTTACAAGTTTCTGGAAAAAGAAAATAAGAAAAAGGCTATACCCTTATTCTCCGCACTAGGCGAGAGATAGGCATTGGGCCGGCCCGGCGG